>NW_025776396.1:0-240086 GCF_021130785.1 Homalodisca vitripennis
TTCGATTTGGTTTTATATTATTCAATCGTGATTTCCGTCAAATTGCTAGGACGGGGGGTGTTTTTAAATTTTCAAAATTGTTTCGTTCCAAACTATATTTGAAATAAAAGAAGAATATCATGTTATAAAGCCCCCCCCCCCATTGTTATGTATTATGATCCAATTTTATATTTTTATGTTTACTGGTCCTTTTTTTAATCCACGCGCGTGGGGAGATTTATCAGGAACAACCCTCAAATAAGTTCTGATAATAGTCCTAATTTTGAGAAATCAGAGTTTCACTGCCTTTATTTAAAATTGTAAACGTTTCCAGAACATAGTTCTCCGGACTAACTATCAAGTCAATTGTTCAAAGTTACAATTATCTGTGCAGTCTAGATACGCTCTCTTAGAGCCATTTAAAAAATACTGCAAGTTACTAAAATACAATTTTATTCTAATATTGTGCGATAAGTAAACCACGTGTATAAAATATGATGCTTTCACGTATTTATAAACAACTTAAACTATCTTCAACATATATTTTTACTCACGGCGGATATACTAGTAACCCCCCCCCCCTAATTAAATTTTTTAATACAAATCCGTTTAAAAACCAACCTTAGATCCAAACCACGTGTATCCTAATATAATATAAGATTTGTTCCATTAGTTCCAATATGTTTTTGCGGAGTACTTGATAGAGAATGGAATACCACAACAATAAAACAAATTAATTACGTTTAGCGTTAATGTATAAAAGGCTATTACTTATTGTGAACTTTAAAACATATACAGGGTGTTCTGAAAAAAGGTTCACCATAAGGTCAGGGCGTGCATTCCTCACATCAAAATCAAGAAAAAAAGTGTTCTAAATTAACATAGGTCCCGGAAAAATGCTTAGTGTACCGAAGTTTACTTACAGGAGTGAAAGATTAGTCGTCTGAATTATCAGTTCCACTGCTGCAACGAAGCCCTACGGGTATTTGTTGGCTGTTAATTAAGATGTAAAATTTAGCGTACTTTATGTAAAGTGAACTGAAAAATTGAATAAAACCGTTTCCAGACCTGTAGCTACAGTAATTTTTAAGATATGTGACGAAATACGCGAAACTTGGTCCCGAAAAACAAGTTACATTTAGGTTTGAAGCAGATTTACTATGTTAAATGTACAATAAACACAAAATTATTTTTTCACGGTACTTGTAGAAAATTTAATTTCGAAGAGAAAGATGTAAAATAAGTCTATAATAGACAAACGCAAACTTTAAAAAATAATCCTTAATTACATACAAAACGCATGAAAAAATAGACAAAATCTGTTAAGCTCTCTACAAATGTAATATTGAAATTAAAACAGCTGTTTTATTAAAACAAATTAATGAGTTACTATTATTTTTTATCAAGTAAATATTTTTAACAATCATACATTATCATACATAAAAAAGTTATCTGAATTATCATTCAACAAAAAAGTTACACTTGTCCTAAAAAACTAACCACGTCACAGTAGATGTTCAAAATGTTTCCCCTCATTCAAAATACAAGCATCCAGCGTCTTCTCATAGACTGCCGAACTCTTTCGAAGATCCCAGGTGTCTGACGTATCCTTTGAATCCCGTTAACAATCCTTATTCGCAACTCTTCTATGGTATCCACAGGCGAGTCGTAGACAAGCGTCTTTAAATGTCCCCATAAGAAAAAGTCTAGATGATTGAGGTCAGGTGACCTTGCAGGCCATGCTACTGGGGCTCCTCGACCAATCCATCTGTTTGGATATGCTTCATTTAAAAATTCTCGTACTTGTAATGTGTAATGAGCTGGAGCTCCATCCTGCATGAACCACATGTTGTTGCGTGTGTATAGTGGCACATCTTCGAGTAACTCATTCAGATTAGTCGTTAAGAAATGTAAATAATTTTTTCACCATTGAGCGTATCAGGTAAAAAACTAATAAAAATTTTATCACCCAGAATAGCAGCCCATACGTTTATAGAAAACTGATATTGGTGACGGTTCTCTGAAATAGCACGTGGATTTTCAATTGCCCACATGTGAGTATTGTAGGTGTTAAGAATAGCCATTCTTGAAAATTTTGCTTCATCAGTAAAGATAATGTAATTTAAAAAATGTGGATTTCTGCACCTTTGGATAAGCCATTGGCATAGCTGAACACGAGGAAAGTAATCTCGAGGCAAAAGAGCCTGGACCCTTTGATAGTGATAAGAATGCAACTGCTGCTCGTGTAAAATCTTTCCAGACAATTGAATTACTAACACCGAAATCCAAGGCTAGTTCTCTAGTACTTCTTCCAGGATGATTCTCTATTTCGTCCAACACGCCCTCCTCCAATTTTCAGCTGTACACGTTGTACGTGGCCGTCCTGATCTACCCACTTTTCCAGATTTAAAGGTTCCCGTCTCGCTTAGCCTTCTATGAATGGAAGAAAACATTTTATGAGTCGGTAACTGTCTATGAGGAAAATGTTTCCTGATAGAGTCGTCTAGCCTGACGACTGTTGCAATGTGCAAGACCGTACATTAAATGCATGTCTGCCATTTCACCATTAGTGTACATAATATTCATATTACCTGCCATGATGAATAAGATATTATTAGCTATCAAAAATTAACTTCAACGGCACTCGCACTAACTTGTATTAAAGTACAGATCAAACACACGCACTTAATGAGCAATGGAAAAATAGCTGCTTGTAATGTTTATTTAAATTATTATAAACAATGTTACATTGTTAAAACATATGTTTTAAATAGAAAATTATTTTGTTTCTCAAATCAAATATTTTAATAAAACAGCTGTTTTAATTTCAATATTACATTTGTAGAGAGCTTAACAGATTTTGTCTATTTTTCATGCGTTTTGTATGTAATTAAGGATTATTTTTAAAGTTTTGCGTTTGTCTATTATAGACTTATTTTACATCTTTCTCTTCGAAATTAAATTTTCTACAAGTACCGTGAAAAAATATTTTGTGTTTATTGTACATTTAACATAGTAAATCTGCTTCAAACCTAAATGTAACTTGTTTTTCGGGACCAAGTTTCGCGTATTTCGTCACATATCTTAAAAATTACTGTAGCTACAGGTCTGGAAACGGTTTTATTCAATTTTTCAGTTCATTTTACATAAAGTACGCTAAATTGTACATCTTAATTAACAGCCAACAAATACCCGTAGGGCTTCGTTGCAGCAGGGGAACTGAAATTCAGACGAAATCTTTCACCCTGTATAACTTGGTAACGAAGCATTTTCGGACCTATGTTAATTAGACCTTTTTTTCTTATTTTGATGTGAGGAATCACGCCCTGACTTATGGGCACCTTTTTCAGAACACCCTGTATGTATATCAGTCTATACGTTGCCAAGATATTTCTGGAATAGCTGACTGTGTATAGACTTGAAAATTTGCATGATGATTCGTTGCTGTATAAGAAATGCCTAGTTTCTATGATGGTGCATGTTTCCTATATGGGATATGCCTAAGTTGCTTGCGAACATTTCAACGTTGGTATTATGGATAACCATACTGGAAATAGAAAATAGCAGAACGAATACATTTTTAAACAAACACGCTACCTTAATGAAATTTAGATTCAATATATTCTTATCTAAGAAATTGTGTAATTTATAAAGACAGGAATTAAAAACCTCCTCAGTAAATATAAATAAGTAATTTACGGAATTATTTTAACAAAAAGAACCCTAGAAGTGGCGCCGGGTAACGTCAACTGTGGTTGCAATGCAATAATCTTAGAATGACGGCTTGAACAGTTTTTATTCATTGGTGCTCAATCATATTTGAATTGCATCACAAATTATCAATGTGAAAATACAATTATATTTTTAAAACGAACACTAAAACCGTTTACCAAAAAATAAGTCTTGTAAAATAATTTTAGTTATAAAACTAATTTGGGTTCTATCTATTAAAACTTTTCACTCAGATTCGGTTCTAGTGGTTAACACGTTCAGTGGTACACGTTATTATTACAACACAAAAAAATCATAACTGCACAGAATCTTACTTTTATGGTACGATGCCATATGATACGACCAGTACACGTTATAACTACAACACAAAAAATCATAACTGCACAAAATCGTTATCTCATCACACAAATGCTGCACAAAATGAAGAGTCATCATAATTATCTACGATGGAAGCAATCAGTTTAAAAACACATTTTCTTTGATAGAACGCATTGATACTAAAGAATTACATATTTATAGAAAAAATTACATCCAGTATAATATAATTTTAATTAATCTAACACATAAAGTTAATAAGTACAAGAATTTGTTTACTGTGTTGTTCTTCTCAAGGTCATTCTTATCTTCGACCAATGGCAACCTCTCATCACCATAATAGGAAGATTGGGAGTCTTCTCATTCTTCGAAATCGCTTTGAAACGCTTTTATCAGCGCTAGCCATTATAAGCAACTAATATTTATCACAAAAAAACAATACCACAAAGTAAAAATTGCAGACAAGCGGACAACTTTAGGAGGTAGAACTCGACTTTCGTACCCGATGACCTGACAAGGAGCAGATCCTTCTGCCTAAGGTGGCAAGCTCACACCGATCTAATGTAAACATATTGCTAGATGCCGTGATTTAATTACACGTAGCACTGAATGTAAAAAGAAGCAAACTTCATGTTCTTTTCTACCAGAATTATTTAGATTTATTTTTATATCATTATACATGCCATACTTTAAAAATAATAAAAAGATTAATGTTTCAAGTGAAAATTAATTACAAATTTGTCTTTGTACACACGGACACACATGAATTAGAATCCATAAAAAAATAATTTATGCTATTATTACATGGTGATTAACTCAATTCAATTCAAAACTCTTATTTAAAAATTGTATTAACAAAGTATAATTAAGTATATAAAGAAACATACAAACACAGTATTTAACTTGATTTTGAATTATTCTATACGTTATTGAAATTTAAACACAGCCCAATTTAATCCAATGTAATGATTTTGAATAATTGTGGTGTAATTTTGATGTAAGTTCTAAATCACAATGTAATAAGTAAAGTAGGTTGAGATAAATGAAGTTCTTGAACCAGAATTTAAATACTAGTATATACAGTACCGTAACAATTAGAAATAATTCGTGTATTTTATGAAAACAATCACATAGCATAAAACATAGTATGCTAAATACTGTTTATATGTAACAACATTATATTAATAGTTATCGGAGTGACCAGGCGACCCTCTTTTTCAATATACAAATATTAACTTTTAAGCTTTGTGATATACAACATAGACAACCACGATTTACTGGCTATACTGTATCAATGTATGAATCGCCATCCAGAACGCAATCAGCCGGTGAGGCAGAATATGTTCAACATCTTCCAAGTCACATGTATTAAAGGGCCCAGATAATATTTTTTTCTTTATCACACGTTAAAATGTAATATAATTGTACTAATTTTGTTAAAAGATTTATTTCTACTGTGATTTTATTGTAACCATCGTGGTTATTGGCTGAGCGTCCAGCGAAGCTTATCACTCCGTAGGGCTGGAAAATTTTCATTTTAGTCTGTGTTTCTTTTTATATGTATGCCTGTCCAAACGACATGGCCAATACGGCTTGAAATTTAACTTTGAGCTTCATTTTTAAATAAGCAATACTGAGTTTGATGATGGTGAATATCACTCCCTGCGATTTAGCTGAGCGTTAGCAAATACTCTTTGTAACGTTATTTAGTTGTATTTTATATAATACTTATTTTCACAACCCTGTTACTCGTTACTGGTTAATATAAGTTACATCTGATGTTCATGGAACTAAATTCTTGGCTGATTAATAAACCTAATTGACATGCCTATTAATTTATCTCATGCGAACTTTGTAACTGACTTTCTTGCTGCCGAGTAACATCTCGCGCGCCATGTCAGTAAGTAAAATTTATATTTTCGTATAATAAATTAGCCCTTTCAGGCGAGACATCTAATTTAGAATTTAATTTAAAGTAAAGTAACTTACCTTGGTTGATGTTTTTATTTGGCAGAATAATATTGATAATAGTATGGTAATGTCCTTTGATGAGACCACGTTGTCACGAATCTTAAGTTATCTCGGTAAATGGCTAATACCTTTGCGATTTTGTTTTATGCGAGTTCAATCGAGTCCCTGAATTCAACTTCAAATCTCTGATTTCAACTTCCAGTACTTCCGGCATTCATGTTTTAGACTTCTAGTTTACTAATCTTCACTTTTTAAGACTACAGCTGCAATGTCGAGCCAAGATGCCGAGGCTCGTGCTTGTTGGTCGATATCAACAAGAAGGAAAGTAAATTTTAAAGTTTTAAATAATTATTAAGTTCGTATGAAATATTTCCATAGAAAATTGGAACCATTAGGCCCATACCCTTGATATCATTAAGTTCTGTATATTTTGCAGCAACGTTGCAATACATTATTTTATTTTTAACATTCAGAAATGGTGCTTTTATGTTTATTTGCCTGAAATAAACATATAAGTAAACTTTGAAAATCGATTATTCATTACTACGACCTCAGCAGTATCCAAAATATGTTTCGTCCATTCCGTACAACTTTTATATTGATCTTATTTGTAACCATGACGGCAACAAAAATAGTAGGATAAACAATTTTGCAGACAGCTGAGTAAAATCATAAGATGTTAATATTTGATAAGTTAACACTTTTTTTGTTTATTTATAAAGCACAAAAATAGTATAGTGAAAGTTAGTGTTTAGAGTTGGTTGAAAGATTAAGATTTCGCCGAACTCTAGCATTTTAGTACCTTCCCTATCTCAGCGTGAATTTTATCGAGTGAAACACTGCTATGAAACCTGACTTAATGAACAAAAATGTGAATGTGTCATATATAACAGTATATTTTGCATGAAACTCCATTTCAACATAGACAAGAATGAGTCCTATATTGTTGCATATCGAACCATGGAATTTGGCTGAGCGTTGTTGAAGCTTATGACACAATAATCTGACACAACTTATCTTTTGTCTCCCGTGGTAAAATTCCTGATCTGCAGAATATTCATGAAATGAAATGAGCTATAGGCTTGAAATTTCGCTTACAACCACGACAAACCCTGTAGGGCGACCTAATCCTACCTTGTATATAAAACCTACGTGTCACTAATGATCAGAAAATTTGTATTGGGTAGGTAAATGCACCAAAATTGATCTCCATGTTGCCTGCATATAAATGAAGCTTCATGCTAAATTTCAAATCTATATGTCAGCTCGTTCTTGTAATATAGTTAAAATAGACTATTAAAATTTTCCAGCTCCTTGAATGATAGGGTTTGATTACGCTTAATCAATAACCTAAAACACCCAGAGATGAATAGTGCGATAAAATGATGTAACCTTTATGCTACATGTGAAGTGGTGTACAAAGTTAGATTAACTGCTGAGGGAATATGGAATCCCAAACCTCACCCTTCATTCCTCTACGCTCAGTACCACGTGACTTTCCTTCATTGATCAAATTGAATAATTAGAGATCCTCCAAAAGACATTAATGAATGAAGAGGCAATCAGTAAAAAAGTCTTACAGTTAACAATTTCCAACTAAAATAAACTAATAAATTTAGTATAAAGCACACATGTACCTTAAATATTAATTCTCAACAAATATATAATTAACATACTAATTTAACATTAAGTACAATATAACTCTGATATACCATTGAACGATAGTTATCCAATATTTGGCCCTATCTAGACAAATTAGAACCATATATAGCTTGAGTACAGTTTTATAATTTCATTGAAGATTACACATGCGAAATGTAGTCGGATAAATCAGTGTATGCAATGATCGCATTACACTATAGTTCAACATTCGGTTCAATCATAAACGTTATAACTAGAACAATGTTATACAAGACATTTTGAATGGATATGTTATTTGCAATTTCGAATACCTTTCGTATCTAAGATTTGACATTAAGATGAACAGATTTATGTTTATAACTCCTTTCAACCTTAAATCCAGGTATATAAAAAAATAAACCCTCCTCATTGACGAAACAGAATATGAAAATGCTTGTTGCACTTTGCGGGCCAATTTATTTAACGTTTAATCCGTTTCATGGCGTTCTATGCAGTACCACCTAATGTATACTACCCAATATCACCTAATGTATTTCATTACTATGTTTTAAAAAATTGTTTCATAATTATTTAAGTTATTGATAAAAAACTGTTTTGGAACAAAAAAGTAAAGAAAATACAGATTTATACTATATGAAATGCCTTTCATATTATTAATGTGCCGTTGTAAGCGAGTTACAAGTTTAGTAAAATTTATATTTTTAAAATATTATTTAAACACATTGTTCAAGAAAAATATCACTCGTATATTCCTTAATAGGTATATTCTTATATGGAATAGGCTGTCTCGTATTTTTATAATTATACTTTACGCGAAACTAGACAGAATTATTATCAAACAGAACAGTTTAAGTATTAATTTGCATTTTTACATGGATCTCCATCTAATGAGTTGGCTTTTTAGACTAAAAAGCATTTTATGCAATCGATCCACTTTACCCCTAGTCTAATATACCCTTGATTGGGTAAAACTATTATAACGGAGTGAAATAGAAGTAAAACTAAAATAAAAACACAGCATTTCTGATTAATAATTTAAAGGGACTAAACTTAAACTCTTAATTATTTTGAAACCTACAGAGGTTAACGCGTAATGAGATTAAATGTAAAAAATAGATAGAATAATCTTCATCCTTTCCTTTAAGGACTTAAAGAACGCTCAAAGGAACTATATTAGGTTCTTTTCAATGTAAACTGTATATCTCATGTGAATATCAAAGCGTAATTGAAAATGAGCACCATTGTACCTCTTTTACAAGAGTGATGTCATTATAAAAAAGACGTGAATAGGGTTTTCTGACTTCAAAGTCTGTATCGTCCAAATATGTATACTTCAAAGAATCTTTTAGTAGGTCATGTTCTCCTTCATATATAAGTCATTCTAAACGTAGCGCACACACTGAATTTAAATAAATTGTAGCTTTTATCTCACAAAAGGTTCAAACTTGCGAATTAAATCAAATAATGATTAATTTAATAAGTCTTACATTTTGCTTAAAAGAATATTCTATGCAAAAGAATATGCCTATTTAATCTTAATGGGTTGTGTCAGGTGGTCCAGATTGTAATACCGTCTAAATCGTAAAAATTTAACTTCTGCTTGACTTTGAATCCTAAGAATCATATACTAATGCACTAATATGAATAATTAATTACACAGTAATAGATCATTCAGTAATATTTTATTTTTATATACATATTTAACGTGAGTAATTTTACTCTTTACTGATACAACATATACAATTTTTGCGTACTCCACACACGATTAGAAGATCTACGGACCAACAAACTGGTCATGTTGACGAAAAAATCATCATTTCAATCTGTTAATGACAAGACATAAAATCGTTGATCTCATATCAGCATCATTAAACATTAAAACAGTCCTGTCACATATTTTCTATAAAACAATGGAAACCTCTAAATATTAAAAAAGTGTAAAACTATGAAAAATATTTTATTTATTTTCCTCAAATCCTATGTGCAATTGATGTTTTAAAATGTTCTTAGAAAGACTTTCCGTAATGTTCATAATTTCTTAGGAAATGGGAATGAAAGTTATAAAAATATGTTTTTGTCGACGAGTACGAAAAATATTATTAGCTCTGCATTATTTAGTTTGAACTCTCTGAAATTTGTTGTCATGTATATTCTACTTATCTATAATACTACTTATAAATCTGCTACAATGAATAAACAATTTATTGAATGCACATGGATCATTTGCGGCTAGAACAGTTAGGGATTTCGTTAATCTATCCCTGATTTTTTTTCTTTGTGCAAATGCAGTGCAACAGGGACGAGTTCCTTAGAATATATTCAAGACAAGATTTGAGACATCTGAGGAGAAAGGAAGCTTGCACCAATATTTGACAGTCTGGCGGAAATGATAGAAGTTGTACTACATTTACTTCTGTTACTTGCGGGAACTGTATACATAATCTTACAAGTTTCATAGAGGACCTTTCTGTACAATTCCAGAATTCTTTGTTGACTGTTTTTTTTATTTGCTATGTATGGCTTTAATGAATAATAGGATCTCTCACATTTCACATCTTATCATGCTATAAATATACAAAACTGCGTTTCGAGTACTAAACCTAACTTCTTCATCAGGTGCCACAAAGCCTTAAGACCAAAGTAACGGATAACAACGTTGTCTGTTTCCCCCTCCTAGGTGGATCAAAAAAATTTGGAAAAGGGTTTGTACCCTTTTATTTTGAAAGTCATAAATTCAAAGTGTGTAAAACTGTGCTAAAATTCAAATAGGGAATATAGAACTCTCTAAAATGTACACTTGCATGCAATCATACATAAATAAACAGTTTCACTTTGTGCTCTGTCTAATCGTGGTATTAAGAGCAGTTAGAAATACTGCTATTTATGCTATTTATGGTCAATGTGGAGTGAAATAAAAATAAAGTAATCATCGCCGAATGTTATAAGTGATTGCATATTAGCAGATGAGAAAACATGTGAGATAACGTGATCCAGTCTTTAAAATACAATGTAAAACAATTTTTTGTTTATTTAGTGCAGACTATCGTAAATAACCGATATAGATAATTAAGTATCGGACTTTAGTTTAAAAAAGTAACGAATAATTGCCTTATATGACTCAAAGAAATACATGAGCTTTTCGAACATATATCCACTAATATAGAAATTAGAGTATTGGCGTATTACTGTGCTTATTCGTGGTATACCAATACACTAATTTAGAATCAAGGAAACTAAAGAAATGAACATTTTAATGGACAATAAGAGAAATACTCATGCTCTACTGTATATGGTTTAACCATCTATATGGAATATATTTTACAATTTAAAAAAGGTTATTTAATATATCCAAATAGCTTAAGATTGGATGCAGAGTATCGAGTTAGTTATGTTCCTGTTGCAACTAAATGGGGTGTACATGCTTTATATATGAGTGAATGTGTAGAGCAGATGATCATTAATGGTCCACAAAACATTGAATAGCAAGAAAAAATATAAAATCTTGTCAGAACCTAAACACTTTACATGACAGTGTAGTAAATCAAAACTTATTTCAGAACTGGTAACGTTAGAACCAATATTTTCATAAGATATATAATAATAATAATTTTATTACATAATAATGAATATAACATTATTAGCTTTTAAAATTGTAAAGTCACAAATAAGCGTACGATGCAATATATAAAAGTAACTACAACATGACTGCAACTATCGCTTACCCGATAACTATCATATTATCCAGAACAACAACTATCACTTTAACAATAACTATTTGCCTACTAATTATTTACTTTAAGTTAGGTTTAGTGAAATCATTCCGTAAGAAACATTGCATGCACATAAATTAAAATAAATATTTGTCAAAAGTGCCTCATTTATTAGAAGTAAAACTAATCGAAGTAGTTTCTATTGGCCCTGAAGAGTGATGGTTGAATATCACTAAGAATAAAAGTGACAACAAGGGATATTTTGTACTTGAGCAAGTTAATAAAACATTTGGACAGTGCTAAAGTTTAAAATTAAGAATGTTTTGTATTAATATACTTGTTAAATAATATATAATATCTTTTAATGACACAGTACGTTCCTTTTATACTTATTTCTCAGTAACTAAAGATTAACTTTTCATGAAAGCTTAGTGATAATTAGTGATATAAATGAAAAACTATAAAACACTTTCTTTTAGGATAAAAAATGACGAGCGATGGAATACCATCATGAATGGTGAAATAAATCACTTTTTTGAAAACAATTCATTATACCGTGTCAGAAAAAAGGCTTATAAGAGAATCCAAGAAGAAGAAGAAGAAATACACTACTCTGTGTAAATGTATTTGAATCTTACAATATTCTGTTGATGTAACAAAAATATAAATGATCATTAAATACTGAAAATTAATTTTTGTCAGTTAAGAAGAAAACGTTATATAATTACAAAAATTGTATTAACTAAGGTAATAAAAACAAAAGAATCCCTAAACAATCATTAGGTTGATTATTTATTTTTTTATTTTTTATCAAATACAATATAATCCGCAATAAAAATTCAGTACCGAAAGATTTTCATCTATTTTAACAAAGTAAGCTGTAACAAGGAAGTTCTACTGTTCATAGGAATTGTTTTAAAGTTTTCTACTTTTTCCAGGTGATATTCCTGGTAGGATGTAATGGGAGTTCAAGTCATTAGCCACGGTCGTTAAAGCAGTTTTCTATTCCGGGTGGGTAAGGAAGCAAATTAGTTGGGCTCAGAATGTTCTTACTCGCAAAGGAAGAGAACATCCGCAACTTTGAACAAGTTTGTACCTTTCTTAAATGTGCAATGAACATTTACAATATCACGAAATAAAACTTAAAGAGATTGCACTAATCGTGCATAACTAATAGTGCCGATTGCCTAAAGATCCTCCTGAGAGTTAAACGCAAAACTACAATAATATTAACATAGGATTCTATAAATGTCAGGTATAACATTTCTATTTTATTAAATGTATATTCTGCAATAATAATTTTTAGAAGGATTTAATGTTAAAATATAAAATAATATTATAATTATTATAATATTTAAAATAGTACCTACTTAATTTTGTAGTTAATTATTTTTAATAAAACTAAACTAGAATTACTACTGAGAAATGTGCGTAAAACATTTTATTCATTTTGTCAGTATTCAGTGATTATGATATTATGATTTGCATAGGTAGTTTTACGTTTGGATATGTCTCGACTCCTATTATCGCATTACTACATCGATTATAAACATATCTTACGCATAGGTAGGTTTATGTTTGGATATGCCTCGACCCCTAGTGTCGCATTATTACGAGTACATCGATTATAAAAAGATCATATGCATTGGTAGGTTTATGTCTGGATATGTCTCGACTCATCGCAAAATATCTTATCGCATTACTCCATCGATTATAACAATATCATACCCATTCGTAGGTGTATGGTTGGACATGTTTTGAATCCTGATATCGCTACAGCTACATTGATTCTGTATAACCAGAATTACGAATAAACAACCAATAACATGAATTTCTGCCCATGTCATCTCCACGGCCGTTTAGTACATACTCTAGCTGTATTTTCCTGTATGTATGTCCTGTATTTGCCTTTACTACTGCCATATATATATATACTGTATGCAGAAAATAAATGCTCAGAGGCTTCTTTAAACAATAGAAGAAAAAGACTTCACATAAATCCTTTAATATTTCGACTATATTGTCGTTTTCAAAAAGTACAAAAAGTGTATATAATGTAAGAATTAAAAGTAAACATATGAATTTTTAGAATGAGCTGAAATGTTCTATTCTGATTTATAGTGTAATTTTATAAACTCCTTGGTATATTATACTATAAAGGGCTTTATATTAAAATTAAAATTTAGATTAATAATATAAAAAGGCGTTCTAACAGTTTAAAATTAAAATAAATACTAACAATTTTGTAGTTTTGTAGTTGTACATTTATAAAAAATATAATTAATTCATTTAAATACAGACAATACATTGTTTTAGATTTGCTAGATTAATTTAGACTATTTTAACAGATCATTTCCTATTTAATCCAAAAGGTAATTTTGACTTAGTGACTAATTGATGTGCTTGTTCTAAATTTTCTAATTGAATTTTCTAAGATCTTCTGGTACTTTACAAATCCCTTTTAATGTGTAACAATTATTAAATATTTCGTTATGAGCCAATGCATGTTGCGAAACCAATTTGTCGCCTTTTCTGTTGGATGAAGACCGATGGTTATTCATCCTAATATGTAAGGGATTTGTCGTTAAACCAATATAGTCTTTGGGACAAAATTTGCAAGACAACTGATAGATTAAATTCTTTGATTTACAGTTAATGTTATTTGAAATTTGATATGTTTTATTAGTTGTGCTACTTGTAAATGTTTTAGAAGGATTTAGAATTTTGCATGTAGCACAACGCTTGTCTTCGCAAGAATGGCAACCTAAAAACTTTTTATCAGCATCTGAATTTGGTATTCGGTTAGGCAATAATTTAGGTCTTACCAGAATGTTCTTCAGATTAGGGGCTTTACTAAAATTATTCTCGGGGGTTTTGAAAACAAACTATTTATCAAGCGGAATGATTCTAAAATGTTGTAGGCCGTTTTAATATATTGTTAGTTTTATGTAGCCCCGGGAAATATTGCGTAATAAATTTAGGATCATCTGTATAATTTTTCTTGTTCATGCTGCTTTTGTTATTTATTTTCGATTTGTGAATTTGATTTATAATAATCTTTGTAGGGTAGTTCCTAGCAGTAAAAGCTTTAGATAATGTTTCTATATAATGATGGTAATCCTAGTTGTTTGAACATAAATGTTTTGCTCGGATTGATAGGATTGTTGGTATGGACTTTTTAATGTGAACAGGATGGCAACTATTTTAGTGTAGGTAATGCATGGTATTAGTTTCCTTTACATGAATTTTTGTCTTTAGATAGCCGTGTTGTATAAAAATGTCTAAGTCCAAAAAGGTTACAGTTTTAGAAGAAAAATTCCAAGTAAATTTTAAAAATGAAAATAATTTGAGTTGTTTTAAAAAAAGTATCCAATAAAGTTTTACCAAGTAGTATTTGAGTTTTTTATTTTTTGTGTTCTTTGTACCTGAAGCTTAATGCAGATTACGTTTAAATGCCTTGATGATGACTTACATCTAGCTTTCATCTTGGCAGGAACACCCGAGGAAGTTCTCACGTGTCTCAACTTGTGACTATTTATTCATACAGGTGAGAAACCGTTTAAAGAACAAGGTCATGAACGTATTAATAAAGCTGTTTTACCCGTTGTGATTCCAGCAGTCTCGAGGAAAGTCATACATCTTCATGAAAGAGAAAACGTGTTATTCGGACAGAATCACAAAGAAAACCGGACAGCTCTGCACAATGGGCGAAAGTACTATGCAGGTATAAAAGTAAATATTGGTATTTTTCTGCTTGAGTTTTTAAACTCGGACCTTAAAATCTGTTAATAAAACCTGAATATGAAAGTTACGAAAGAAGAAACTCTCAGTTAATCAGAATATTTCAATAACTTGAGTCTCATGAATAAAACTGGATTGCCATCCATATAATGTAATATAATCAGCTGTTAAATTTTTTATCTTTTTGTTGCATGCTTAAATTAACTACTAGATGCAAAACAAAACTGTGAAGTTATTGTTTCGCGTACTACCACCAATATACGTTTTGTTCAAACGATTTATTCACAATTAAGAATTTGAAATTAAATAAGTATTTTCAAAGATGGTAATAAGTTGGCATCTTCTCTCTATGTTACGTAAAAATTCCTGAATCAAATATTTAGACACACATGAAAAGTCAAAATCTAGAATAAAAGTCGAAGATTACAAGGATTTATATACCAGGACTTAGCAGCACCGACCGCTTCCAGGCATTAACTGACATTTCAAGTGAAACATTTTCTTTGCTTAACGTAACCTCAACCACAACATATTTACATTTGTGTGCAATTAGTTTTGTTTGTAATTACCGGCAATCAAAAAGTCCAATCCTTAGTAAAATATGGAATTGACCCATGAACACTTTTGTGCGATTATTTTTCTAAACTTTAGAAATGGATATAGCGATACAGCCCCGCCCTATAGTACTGTAATGAACTAGTACAATGAGTTTAAACATGGCCGAAATCTGTGAAGGCTATCCTAAATCCCACTGATGTTTCTAAAACATCGATGTGTTTGAACTGATTAAGGGGACTGTTACCGCCTATCTTAGTCCATATAAACTTAATGCAGGTTTCTAAAATAATGAGTCATGATAGAGCTTTGATTTTTTTTTGTCTTTAAAAGCACACCTTTTTATAGTTCGTGACCAACCAAAATTACAATTTATCATCTTTTAGTATTAAAAAAATAATTTTAAAAAGTTCACCTTTTTAAAACTAAAAAAATCACAAAATATATTTTATTTCTAAGATAATACTTTTTATTTTGTAAAACCCTTTGGTCAGGACCTAGATTATATTACAAAGTACAAGTGGTAAAAATTTGAGAGGTCTGAGTTCATAAATGGCTGAGAAAACTTGCATCTAAATAGAAAAAAAACCAACTTACGGGAATCGAAGAAAATGTCTTAACTACAATAGCCTAGTAGTTTCCTGAGCTGTAGGATGGATTATCTGGGTCTTCACTTTGTGTAAACATGTCTTCAAGGCGTTTTATTTTCAAAGCTCTCTTGTTCCTTATTTTCTTTTCTAGTTCTTGAACTTTCTTGTCCGCTTCCTTCACTCGCACTATTTCTAGGCGCTTCATCGCTTTTACAAAATTTTTCCTTGGACGTAGGTTTAATGATTCCAAAACTTGTAATTTACTAGAAAAGCCGTCACTAAAGCTACAAACTGCAGAGTAAACACCAAATTTAAGGGTAGGCAGAGTTACAAAAGTTCTTTTTGGTATTAGGGACCAAATAACACTATTCAATGACTCATTTTGGTTTTGAGTTTTTCCCTTTCAAACATCGCTCCAACAGTTTGGTTTCTGAAAGGTCTTTGAATATGGATTTTATAAAACTCATAACACACTCAGGGATGTGAAAATGTTTATCATGGTCATACATTTCATTGGTCAGTAAACTCAGGTTATATTTACACCATGTCTCATTGTCTTTAGGGCATAGCTGATGAGTAGGTTTATCATTTGATAACATCGTGTGATGAAAGTACACTGCCCATATTGCCTTTCTCATCTCTTCAACACTCTGCACATTTCGCCTTATAGCCAGGCCATAATAATAGGTCTGCAGTTTTTGAATATTAGGCTCACTTAGCCTACCCTGCCCACCTAATCCCTTACCATCCTCAAGTTTTACTTTACCCGAGACAGATTTTAATTTTAAAAGCCGCTTTCCCATCCTCTTTTCACAGTAGTAACAATAATAGTAACCTGAAATAAAGATGCTAGACAGTATAGCCAACATAAAAAGTTAAATACAGCAAAACAATGAAATATATGAGTGTTAGCTAGTGGAACATGACTGATGTTCAGTTAGTGTCGAAAAATGACATGCAAGGGCTTCAATAATATATTTTTTTACCAACTTATAATAATCATAGGAAAAAACTAATTACTGCAATGAAATCAGTACATTCCAAAGAAAAATAAGGAAAAATAAAAAAAAATTATTATTTTATTAATTTTTTGGGTAACAGTCCCCTTAATCAACATCGTCACATGACCTAGTGAGGGAATCATGAGAAATAAGGTTGTTTCACCTACCCCACAGTTTGTGAATATCACCTATAATCGCTATCATGGAATATCAGAGTTTAACTAGGAACTGTAGCCTTTAAAATTGAAACTTATAATCTGAAGGAATCATGAGAAATAAGGTTGTTTTACCTACCCCGCAGTTTGTGAATATCCCCTATGATCGCTATCATGGAATATCACAGTTTAACTAGGAACTGTAGCCTTTAAAATTGAAACTTATAATCTGAAGGAATCATGAGAAATAAGGTTGTTCCACTTACTCCGCAGTTTGTGAATATCCCCTATGATCGCTATCATTGTATATCACAGTTTAACTAGGAACTTAGATTTTTAAATTGTAACTTATAATCTGAAGGAATCATGAGAAATAAGGTTGTTTCACCTACCCCGCAGTTTGTGAATATCCCCTATGATCGCTATCATGGAATATCAGAGTTTAACTAGGAACTGTAGCTTTTAAAATTAAAACTTATAATCTGAAGAAATCATGAGAAATAAGGTTGTTTCACCTACTCCGCAGTTTGTGAATATCCCCTATGATCGCTATCGTGGAATATCACAGTTTAACTAGGAACTGTAGATTTTTAAATTGAAACTTATAATCTGAAGGAATCACGAGAAATATGATTGTTTCACCTACCCCGCAGTGTGTGAATATCTCCTATGATCGCTATCATGGAATATCAGAGTTTAACTAGGAACTGTAGCTTTTAAAATTAAAACTTATAATCTGAAGAAATCATGAGAAATAAGGTTGTTTCACCTACTCCGCAGTTTGTGAATATCCCCTATGATCGCTATCGTGGAATATCACAGTTTAACTAGGAACTGTAGATTTTTAAATTGAAACTTATAATCTGAAGGAATCACGAGAAATATGATTGTTTCACCTACCCCGCAGTGTGTGAATATCTCCTATGATCGCTATCATGGAATATCAGAGTTTAACTAGGAACTGTAGCCTTTAAAATTGAAACTTATAATCTGAGGGAATCATGAGAAATAAGGTTGTTCCACCTACCCCACAGTTTGTGAATATCCCCTATGATCGCTATCATGGAATATCAGAGTTTAACTATGAACTGTAGCCTTTAAAATTGAAACTTATAATCTGAAGGAATCATTAGAAATAAGGTTGTTTCACCTACCCCGCAGTGTGTGAATATCTATGATCCCTAACACGGTATATCACAGTTTAACTAGGAACTGTAGCCTTTAAAATTGAAACTTATAATTTGAAGGAATCATGAGAAATAAGGTTGTTTCACCTACCCCGCAGTTTGTGAATATCCCCTATGATCGCTATCATGGAATATCACAGTTTAACTAGGAACTGTAGCCTTTAAAATTGAAACTAATAATCTGAAGGTATCATGAGAAATAAGGTGTTCCACCTACCCCGCAGTTTGTGAATATCTATGATCGCTAACACGGTATACCACATTTTAACTAGGAACTGTAGCCTTTAAAATTGAAACTTATAATTTGAAGGAATCGTGAGAAATAAGGTTGTTTCACCTACCCCGCAGTTTTGTGAATATCCCCTATGATCGCTATCATTGTATATCACAGTTTAACTAGGAACTGTAGATT
Organism: Homalodisca vitripennis; assembly: GCF_021130785.1. NCBI lineage: Eukaryota > Metazoa > Arthropoda > Insecta > Hemiptera > Cicadellidae > Homalodisca > Homalodisca vitripennis. The sequence goes on from NW_025776396.1 coordinate 18,990, forward strand.
TTTAAATTGAAACTTATAATCTGAAGGAATCATGAGAAATAAGGTTGTTTCACCTACCCCGCAGTTTGTGAATATCCCCTATGATCGCTATCATGGAATATCACAGTTTAACTAGGAACTGTAGCCTTTAAAATTGAAACTTATAATCTGAAGGAATCATGAAAAATAAGGTTGTTCCACCTACCCCACAGGTTGTGGATATCCCCTATGATCGCTATCATTGTATATCACAGTTTAACTAGGAACTGTAGATTTTTAAATTGAAACTTATAATCTGAAGGAATCATGAGAAATAAGGTTGTTTCACCTACCCCGCAGTTTGTGAATATCCCCTATGATCGCTATCATGGAATATCAGAGTTTAACTAGGAACTGTAGCTTTTAAAATTAAAACTTATAATCTGAAGGAATCATGAGAAATAAGGTTGTTTCACCTACCCCGCAGTTTGTGAATATCCCCTATGATCGCTATCATGGAATATCACAGTTAACCTAGGAACTGTAGCCTTTAAAATTGAAACTTATAATCTGAGGGAATCATGAGAAATAAGGTTGTTCCACCTACCCCACAGTTTGTGAATATCCCCTATCATCGCTATTATGGAATATCAGATTTTAACTAGGAACTGTAGCCTTTAAAATTGAAACTTATAATCTGAAGGAATCATGAGAAATAAGGTTGTTTCACCTACCCCGCAGTTTGTGAATATCCCCTATGATCGCTATCATGGAATATCAGAGTTTAACTAGGAACTGTAGCTTTTAAAATTAAAACTTATAATCTGAAGGAATCATGAGAAATAAGGTTGTTTCACCTACCCCGCAGTTTGTGAATATCCCCTATGATCGCTATCATGGAATATCACAGTTTAACTAGGAACTGTAGCCTTTTAAAAATTGAAACTTATAATCTGAAGGAATCATGAGAAATAAGGTTGTTTCACCTACCCCACAGTTTGTGAATATCCCCTATGATCGCTATCATGGAATATCAGAGTTTAACTAGGAACTGTAGCCTTTAAAATTGAAACTTATAATCTGAAGGAATCATGAGAAATAAGGTTGTTTCACCTACCCCACAGTTTGTGAATATCCCCTATGATCGCTATCATGGAATATCAGAGTTTAACTAGGAACTGTAGCCTTTAAAATTGAAAACTTATAATCTGAAGGAATCATGAGAAATAAGGTTGTTTCACCTACCCCGCAGTGTGTGAATATCTATGATCCCTATCACGGTATATCACAGTTTAACTAGGAACTGTAGCCTTTAAAATTGAAACTTATAATTTGAAGGAATCATGAGAAATAAGGTTGTTTCACCTACCCCGCAGTTTGTGAATATCCCCTATGATCGCTATCATGGAATATCACAGTTTAACTAGGAACTGTAGCCTTTAAAATTGAAACTAATAATCTGAAGGTATCATGAGAAATAAGGTGTTTCCACCTACCCCGCAGTTTGTGAATATCTATGATCGCTAACACGGTATACCACAGTTTAACTAGGAACTGTAGCCTTTAAAATTGAAACTTATAATTTGAAGGAATCGTGAGAAATAAGGTTGTTTCACCTACCCCGCAGTTTGTGAATATCCCCTATGATCGCTATCATTGTATATCACAGTTTAACTAGGAACTGTAGATTTTTTAAATTGAAACTTATAATCTGAAGGAATCATGAGAAATAAGGTTGTTTCACCTACCCCGCAGTTTGTGAATATCCCCTATGATCGCTATCATGGAATATCACAGTTTAACTAGGAACTGTAGCCTTTAAAATTGAAACTTATAATCTGAAGGAATCATGAAAAATAAGGTTGTTCCACCTACCCCACAGGTTGTGAATATCCCCTATGATCGCTATCATTGTATATCACAGTTTAACTAGGAACTGTAGATTTTTAAATTGAAACTTATAATCTGAAGGAATCATGAGAAATAAGGTTGTTTCACCTACCCCGCAGTTTGTGAATATCCCCTATGATCGCTATCATGGAATATCAGAGTTTAACTAGGAACTGTAGCTTTTAAAATTAAAACTTATAATCTGAAGGAATCATGAGAAATAAGGTTGTTTCACCTACCCCGCAGTTTGTGAATATCCCCTATGATCGCTATCATGGAATATCACAGTTTAACTAGGAACTGTAGCCTTTAAAATTGAAACTTATAATCTGAAGGAATCATGAGAAATAAGGTTGTTTCACCTACCCCGCAGTTTGTGAATATCCCCTATGATCGCTATCATGGAATATCACAGTTTAACTAGGAACTGTAGCCTTTAAAATTGAAACTTATAATCTGAAGGAATCATGAGAAATAAGGTTGTTTCACCTACCCCGCAGTTTGTGAATATCCCCTATGATCGCTATCATGGAATATCAGAGTTTAACTAGGAACTGTAGCCTTTTAAAATTAAAACTTATAATCTGAAGGAATCATGAGAAATAAGGTTGTTTCACCTACCCCGCAGTTTGTGAATATCCCCTATGATCGCTATCATTGTATATCACAGTTTAACTAGGAACTGTAGCCTTTTAAAATTGAAACTTATAATCTGAAGGAATCATGAGAAATAAGGTTGTTTCACCTACCCCACAGTTTGTGAATATCCCCTATGATCGCTATCATGGAATATCACAGTTTAACTAGGAACTGTAGCCTTTAAAATTGAAACTTATAATCTGAAGGAATCATGAGAAATAAGGTTGTTTCCACCTACCCCACAGTTTGTGAATATCCCCTATGATCGCTATCATTGTATATCACAGAGTTTAACTAGGAACTGTAGCTTTTAAAATTGAAACTTATAATCTGAAGGAATCATGAGAAATAAGGTTGTTTCACCTACCCCGCAGTTTGTGAATATCCCCTATGATCGCTATCATGGAATATCACAGTTTAACTAGGAACTGTAGCCTTTAAAATTGAAACTTATAATCTGAAGGAATCATGAGAAATAAGGTTGTTTCACCTACCCCGCAGTTTGTGAATATCCCCTATGATCGCTATCATGGAATATCACAGTTTAACTAGGAACTGTAGCTTTTAAATTGAAACTTATAATCTGAAGGAATCATGAGAAATAAGGTTGTTTCACCTACCCCGCAGTTTGTGAATATCCCCTATGATCGCTATCATGGAATATCACAGTTTAACTAGGAACTGTAGCCTTTTAAAATTGAAACTTATAATCTGAAGGAATCATGAGAAATAAGGTTGTTTCACCTACCCCACAGTTTGTGAATATCCCCTATCATCGCTATCATGGAATATCAGATTTTAACTAGGAACTGTAGCCTTTATAATTGAAACTTATAATCTGAAGGAATCATGAGACATAAGGTTGTTTCACCTACCCTGCAGTTTGTGAATATCCCCTATAATCGCTATCATGGAATATCAGAGTTTAACTAGGAACTGTAGCCTTTAAAATTAAAACTTATAATCTGAAGGAATCATGAGAAATAAGGTTGTTTCACCTACCCCGCAGTGTGTGAATATCTATGATCCCTAACACGGTATATCACAGTTTAACTAGGAACTGTAGCCTTTAAAATTGAAACTTATAATTTGAAGGAATCATGAGAAATAAGGTTGTTTCACCTACCCCGCAGTTTGTATATATCCTCTATGATCGCTATCATGGAATATCACAGTTTAACTAGGAACTGTAGCCTTTAAAATTGAAACTAATAATCTGAAGGAATCATGAGAAATAAGGTTGTTCCACCTACCCCGCAGTTTGTGAATATCCCCTATGATCGCTATCATGGAATATCACAGTTTAACTAGGAACTGTAGCCTTTAAAATTGAAACTTATAATCTGAAGGAATCATGAGAAATAAGGTTGTTTCACCTACCCCGCAGTTTGTGAATATCCCCTATGATCGCTATCATGGAATATCAGAGTTTAACTAGGAACTGTAGCTTTTAAAATTAAAACTTATAATCTGAAGGAATCATGAGAAATAAGGTTGTTTCACCTACCCCGCAGTTTGTGAATATCCCCTATGATCGCTATCATGGAATATCACAGTTTAACTAGGAACTGTAGCCTTTAAAATTGAAACTTATAATCTGAAGGAATCATGAAAAATAAGGTTGTTCCACCTACCCCACAGGTTGTGAATATCCCCTATGATCGCTATCATTGTATATCACAGTTTAACTAGGAACTGTAGATTTTTAAATTGAAACTTATAATCTGAAGGAATCATGAGAAATAAGGTTGTTTCACCTACCCCGCAGTTTGTGAATATCCCCTATGATCGCTATCATGGAATATCAGAGTTTAACTAGGAACTGTAGCTTTTAAAATTTTAAAAACTTATAATCTGAAGGAATCATGAGAAATAAGGTTGTTTCACCTACCCCGCAGTTTGTGAATATCCCCTATGATCGCTATCATGGAATATCACAGTTTAACTAGGAACTGTAGCCTTTTAAATTGAAACTTATAATCTGAAGGAATCATGAGAAATAAGGTTGTTTCACCTACCCCGCAGTTTGTGAATATCCCCTATGATCGCTATCATGGAATATCAGAGTTTAACTAGGAACTGTAGCCTTTAAAATTAAAACTTATAATCTGAAGGAATCATGAGAAATAAGGTTGTTTCACCTACCCCGCAGTTTGTGAATATCCCCTATGATCGCTATCATGGAATATCAGAGTTTAACTAGGAACTGTAGCCTTTAAAATTGAAACTTATAATCTGAAGGAATCATGAGAAATAAGGTTGTTTCACCTACCCCGCAGTTTGTGAATATCCCTATGATCGCTATCATGGTATATCACAGTTTAACTAGGAACTGTAGCCTTTAAAATTGAAACTTATAATTTGAAGGAATCATGAGAAATAAGGTTGTTTCACCTACCCCGCAGTTTGTGAATATCCCCTATGATCGCTATCATGGAATATCACAGTTTAACTAGGAACTGTAGCCTTTAAAATTGAAACTTATAATCTGAAGGAATCATGAGAAATAAGGTTGTTTCACCTACCCCGCAGTTTGTGAATATCTATGATCGCTATCACGGTATATCACAGTTTAACTAGGAACTGTAGCCTTTAAAATTGAAACTTATAATTTGAAGGAATCATGAGAAATAAGGTTGTTTCACCTACCCCGCAGTTTGTGAATATCCCCTATGATCGCTATCATGGAATATCACAGTTTAACTAGGAACTGTAGCCTTTAAATTTGAAACTAATAATCTGAAGGAATTATGAGAAATAAGGTGTTCCACCTAACCGCAGTTTGTGAATATTCCCTATGATCGCTATCACGGAATATCACAATTTAACTAGGAACTGTAGCCTTTAAAATTGAAACTTATAATCTGAAGGAATCATGAGAAATAAGGTTGTATCACCTACCCCGTAGTTTGTGAATATCCTCTATGATATATCGTTTTAGGAAAACGTAAAGTTGTAACTTTCGGTATTGCGCCATTGCTTATTTTATTAGAGATGAGAATATTTTATTTAAGGAGAAGCCGATCCACTTTTAAGCCTTATTCTGCTCGTTCTCATGGGCCACTGGTCTGTACGAGTATTTTAACAAACAAAATAAAGGGGGAAAGTCGATACAGTACAAGGTCAATGGTACTTTTAAAAAGTGCAAGGGTCACAGACAGGATTAGAAACCTGCGTTATCTCTAACTCAGACTCAAAGTCTATCGTCTAAGATGTATAACACAAACATATTTAGCAACATTATTAAATATCTAGTTTTAAAACACATATTGTGAGGCGAATATCCTGCTATATTAAGACTGTCGAACTTTAACAGTATAAAAATCCACGTCTTTTGGTTTTACTACTGAATCGATAGATTGGAAATTCACAACCTCTGTGGAGAGCTGCACCAATAAAGATCATTAATGTAGATACGTTTGTAGGACTTATGATCAACCTTTTCCTTAACCATTATATTTCTTAAATATTTACTCTGTAATGTTACTGCCAATCTAGTAAGTTTCGAAATAACTGTAGGAATAAATCAACTATTGGGACACAACTCATATAAGGAGTATTAATGTTCAAGAACAAAGATAACACTATAACGACAGGTCATGGATAGCAACAATTAAAAATAAAGGTTTTCACTTCATCAGAAAAGTCCCTCAGGGTACTGTAGGCAGTGTTTGACTAAACTTATCAGCAAGTAAGAGCCACTCCTCCGCAATGATTATATAGTTCATTAACGAATAGATTTATGAATTCCCGAACTATAAAAAGGTTAAATAAAACAGTATGCTTAATCACTAAGATCTTTATTTTTAATATCTGTCAAAGAGTCTCTGTCTCTCTATATGTTTAGTTACGTATATTTTTTTTCGTTACATTATATTTTACAAGAAACATGTCATTCAAGTGAAAGAAGACCACGCTTGGTTGAACACACATTCTCTGTCAGGTTGGCGGTAGAAACTTAACCTCAACATAACTGTCTCTTTGTTTCGTTCTTCTGCCAAAAGAGTGGGTTTTATGATCTGTGATATTTCACAATAAACTCGATTTTCTGTACCTTCACGCTCCGCTGTTATAGATTCTCTGCTTAAAATCGCGCCTCAATAGACATTTAACAGGTTATTAAGATTGTAGGAATTAAAATTGCACTCTTTTGCAAATTCTCATTTCCCTGCTTGAAATATCATTTTGTCCACAATTCAGGATGGTATTTGACAGTGAATAAGCTGTTAATTGGTAGTCTTTGACTTTATGATTTTTTTATTTTCTCGTGTTTTTTTTGTTTTGTTTTTTTGCAAATTGTTTATTAATTTAATAGAAAGAAGTATTAAAATTATGTTATTTGTGAAAACGTAACTTATCCGTAATGTTATTTATCCTACCTTCAACATGGTCGCAAGTGAAACAGATGATGTCCTTTTCCATTATTGAAACCAAATATTAAAATAAAACCTTACAACGTAAATAAAAGTTGTTTAAACCAAAGCACAAATCTATTGAATTTAATTATATTTCTAAAATCTCTTTATACAATTAAAACTATCCTGAACTTACAAAAACATAAGTAAATTAGACTATTTAAAAGTTGCTTTCAAGTCATTAAAATGTTTTGAAGAATATATGTCACTCCACAAAACAGTAATTTAAATTTTGGTCTGTTCTCAATAATTACTTGGATAATGTTGTTGAATTCAAAATTATCACCATCTTAAATATTTAAATCTAAATTTGGTATGATCTTTTAAGTTTTCTTAAAATATATAGTAATAAAGCATTTTGACATAGGCAAAACGATCAATTTTTTTAACCAATTTTAAAGTTCGATCAAGTTGAGATTGCAACACGCGTCTCGCTTAACAGGCTTCGTTGAGGTGGCATGCAAAATTTCATATCTACCAAAATATGGAAGACAGCAGAAATTTAACTAAAAAACCAAATTTAACAGTTTCAGGCAGACAAAATAAACAGTAACAGCCTGCTAAACAATAGGCGTCAATGTGATTCAGCCAAATTATACTATAGTGCATAAGAACTAATTTTATACGTAAAATTCAAAGTGTACAGGTGAAATGTTTATAGAAATGCCTTGCCACATAATTATAAATTTTTTAGATAGGGAGGGTACTACAATGCGTAAGTGCACTAAAATAAAAAATGTCACTGACTTTCCATTCTATAATTTTATATTTTTGCTTTATACACTGGTGTGCAAGCTACATATCTGTTGGTACGTGACACGTTACAATCTTATATAATTGTACTCAGCCTGTTTAAAAATGTATTTATTGTGCTACATTCTCGGGGTAGGGTACGATAAGCGGACTCGGTTTTTTATATCGAAGAATTTAATCATCGATGTCTAATATTCGCATCTCAAATCCTAGACTATCAATCGATATAAAAGTATCTATAGTCCTTTTCATTTCATTTCATTTATTTATTTCCACGGCAATCGCCACTTTTACAATACCATTACATACATGTACATGAAATAATCAATAAACTATAAAATACAACAACAATATCGAACAATTTAAATGCAAAAACTATAATATATAACAAAGTACTACTAAAAAAGGCGAGTAAAAACAGAAAAAAAGGTATAGTTGAAACAGAATTATAGAGTGCCATATACTAATTTGATGATTTCTTCTCGAAATCTAGCAGGGCTGGTGGCGAAGAAGTCAACAAGATGTCCCATTTCATTTCCGCTGCGTAGAAGTCGAGGTATCGTACTCTGTTGTTGGTAGGTCGTTCAGTAGTACAGTCTTGCAAAGGTGTCTCGCAGTCTCGTATGCCCAGGAACATGGAAGTAGATTTTGTTGAGTAGTTGCGGGCAATCAATGCTTCCGATGATGATCTTGTGGAGAAAGATAAGATCATGTATCTTTCTACGAGCCTCAAGAGGAGCAAGGCCATGCTGTAGTTGATAACCAGCAATTGGAACATTCATGTAGTGGTGGCCATCTCTGAACCCAGCTGTTCTGACAAGACGATGCTGAACTCTTTCAAGTTGTGTTTTGAGTCCTTCTTGGGAATGTGACCAGATGGAAGAGTTGTATTCCAGGAGAGGACGAACAAGTGCTTTGTAGAGGATCAGCAGGGCGTCTACTGAAAGATTACGAGTAGAGCGGAAGATAAATCCAAGAGTTGAGTTTGCTCTATTACAGATGTATTGGATGTGCTCAGCAGGGTGAAGAGTTGGTGTTGTGATGACGCCAAGGTCCTTTATTTTATCTACTCGATGAAGAACGGTGTTGTAAAGAGAGTAGTTGAAGAGACAGGGTGTAAAAGATCTTGAAAAGGTCATCACAGCGCATTTAGATATATTAAGGTCCATAGCGTTCATAAGGCACCATTTTTCGATATGGAAAAGTGCTGATTGAAGCAGTTGATGATCAGTAAAAGAGTTTATTTCTATGAAAATCTTTGCATCATCAGCAAATAGTAGCAGCTCAACTCCAAGGCAGTGGTCGATATAATTTATAAAGAGGTTAAACAGATGAGGCCCGAGGAGAGATCCCTGGGGAACCCCTGATAGAGCACTTAATGACCGAGAAATAGCGCCTCCACATCTAACCTTGAGTGTACGATCTCTGAGATAGGAATGAAGGAACGTCAAAAGAGAGTTTGAGAATCCCATGGCATCAAGATTAGCCATAAGGTGCTTGTGGCTCACTCTGTCAAATGCCTTAGAGAAGTCTAAGAATATGCAGTCAACCTGATTTCCGTTTGAGAATGCAGATGTTATGTAGTGGTGGAATAAGGCAAGATTAGTGGTTGTAGATTTACCACTCATAAAACCGTGTTGTTCAGGAATAATTGTGTGTTTCAGCTCAAACTTCAGGCCATCCATTATGAGAGATTCAAATACTTTTGAGAGAGAAGAGAGAATAACTATGGGCCTATAGTTCTTGGCTTCTGTGCAGTCACCGGATTTAAATATAGGTGCAATAAAACCGGGCTTTAAGCAGGAGGGAAATATGCCAGAAGAGAAGAAGCAATTCCAAAAGATGGAGATATGAGGAGCGAGAATTGAGCTGCAGAACTTCAGTACAGAAGGAGGGATGTTGTCAGGACCAGCTCCTTTGTCAGGGTTGAGATTTTTTAGTTTCCTCTCGACGGTCACAGCAGATGTTTGCCAGATTGATATGTTCTTTGACTTGGTGTAGTTGTAAGTTGGGGGCTCACTTGCTGGTTCCTTGAAGATTGTGGAGAAGTAGTCAGCAAATAGGTTAGAGATAGAATCGGAGTCTTCAACCGTCCTACCTTCGAAGGTAATCTTGGTGGGGAAAGATGATACATTTCTCAGTTGGTTTACAAAGCCCCAGAGGAGCTTAGGGTTGCTTATAACTGACTGGTTAATGCGGTTCATAAAACGTTGACGACAGTGAGAGACCAACAGTCTGCAATGGTACCTGAGCTGCTTGAAGTTTAACAGATGTTCATACTTAAGGGTTGACTTGTAGAGCTTGTGAACAGTTTTTTTACGGATGATGAAGTCCTTTAAACTCAGAAGAATACCATGACGGGAAAACAGAGGCACCAATTTTTTTTTCAAAGGGCAATTTGCTCTCACTATAGAGCTAAGGTCAGCGCAGAAGGTAGAGAAACAGTGTTCTACGTTGTTTGAAGTTACTAGAGGGTAGGGTTGGTTTGATAGCCAGTTGAATACTGCAATGAGATCACAGCGTTTTAGGTCTGGAATGAAAGTGACTCGTGAAGGGGGCGGAGATGAGTTCAAGACCATATCCCAGATTAGGGCGGGGTGATCATCCTCAAGGTCAATTAGGATATCCACTGCTGGTTCCACAATAGTATGGAGGTCAGATGAAAAAATCAGGTCCAGGATGACTCCTCTCTTATTGAGCACGGTGTTATGTTGCTTAAGGTTAAAGAAACAGACCAGGTCAACCAGGTGTTGAGAAGATGTGTTGAGGGCTGAACTTAAACAGTCTGTCCAATTTACACTGGGTTGATTAAAGTCACCCGTGATAATTATTTTGTCAAACCGTGGTCCAGTGGTAACAATTTCTTCGACAGCTAAACCAAAATCATTATATGTAGATGCTAATGAAGCTGGTGGCAAATATGCAGAACATAACAGGATTAGAGAAGAAGCAATTTTTATACTTACAAATACACACTCCAGGTTTGTGAAGGAGGATTGCAGTTTCCACGAGGGATAAATCCTGTTGACAGCCACCAACAACCTTTAGATTTTTTACAACTGTTCTCAGGGGTCCTGTCCTGTCTATGTAAATTAAAGTTGTAGAGTTCAAGTTCAGAGTCCAGTATATCACTAGATAGGTTTGTCTCACAAAAGGAAATAATATCGTAAATACATGTGTTAATGCGGTTTTTAAGGCAGTCGAGTTTAGTTCGGAGGCCATTTACATTTTGAAAGTAGAAATGGATGTGGTGATTGCCGTGGAAATTAACTAGTTTTTTGGATTGGTTTTAGCGATTACAGGGACCCCATTCAAGTACCTTATAGTAATATCTTTTTCTCCTTTATTACTTCTTTCTTCAAGTTCAGCACGTAGACATTGTAGATATTTGCGCTCCTTATCAGTTTTGTCTCTTGCTAAGGTGACAGATAAGAATTCAGGATAAGATTTTGCTAGTTCAACTTTGGGAGAAGCGAGTGAGTGAACAGTAATCTAGCGGATTCCGGAGAAGTGTAGAAGAGCTTGAGAGGGCGAGGGCTGTCCTTTCTGGGTTTTCCAATGCGGGCACTTTTGAAGACTTCAAGATTGGGTGCATCAGGAGAAACTGCCTTAATGATTTTGACAACAGCAGAGGTATCAGAATTGATTCTGGACTCGGTTGACGGGTTAGAGCTCTCTGGAAGGTTGTAAATAATAACATTACAGGCGCGCTTAGCGCGATCATTGATTTCAGCGAAGAACTCTTCTGGTGAATGAGCTGGCTTGTCCTTCAGGGTCTCCAGGGCTGAAACCTTTTCCTCAAGCGTTCCGATACGAATTTCGGAGCAAGTGAGACGAGAATCAATGGATTCCAATTTATCATTAATTTGTGCAATGCAACTTTGCAAAGAGTCCAACTTACTGGGAACATCAAGAAGAGACTCCATCTTCTTATCAAGATTACTGATTTTATCAAGTAGGTTGTTGAGCGCCAGGTTGACAGCATTCAGGGGCTGCTGAGGAGGTGGGACACAGTCCTCACGCAGGCATTTCCATTTCAGCCTTTTGTTATTAGCGTATTTATTGTAATCGGTTAATGGCATTTCAAGACAGACCACATGAAACCTTCTTTCACATTTACTTTCACAACCAATGCCTTTTTCCGTATCTAATACTTTTTTTACACATATTGGGCAAGTTGTCTCAGCCATTTCGCACCTGCAAACAATGTGGGAAGTAGTTTTATATAGTGTTGTGTATCAAACGGAGACGAAGATTTAGAAGGCTGTGGATTTAAAAGACAAGGTTTCTCTATGTAGCGTTGTGCAGAGTAGACTTGAGGAAAGGTGGAATGGAACTGTTAAACGTCAATATTTAGTAGGCTAGGGCCGACAGTTTAGTGTTATTATTTGACAAATATGGTAAGACTTTTCAACGATTAGACATAAGAAGACTCACCGAGCGTAACAGAAAAGGATCAGAGCGGCAACGAGCGGAAAACGTCAATCAAGTGAGTAATAAGCACAATTTAATGAGCGAACAAGAAGATCCGTTGCATTCAAAACAATCCCAGCTGACTCTGATATCATAACTCCTCAATAAAAATCATAAGTTTTAAATTTAAATATGAATTTAATATTTACAGTGATCAAACAAATTATTATAATCAAAATTATGAAAACTGAAGACGACCATATTTGCTCCTCTCACAGTTACAGTTGTTTCTTTCCCACAAATTTCACATAATGGGTTATTCGGTATGAGTCCAACATGTTGAAGCCACTAAAAACATGTCTTATAATCTTTCAAAGCAATGTCGTGTAGTTTTGTAAAATTTACTGCCATTCTTAATAATTAATGTTTCTTATGTAAAATTGAAATTACCGAACGTTTATTATTTGAAAGTGTTTACAGCTGTTGATATCGATTTTTTAAGTTAATTGTTCAAAATAATTAATCACTATCGATTGATTATATCGATTGTTGTGATTAAGTAATATCGTTTGCTAATTTCGATATAAAAAACCAGGTCCGCTTATCGTACCCTATGGTTACTCATAAGACCGATGTGATTGTATTTGCTAACGCTTAGCTAAATCCCATGGTTACTTTACAATTGAACTCAGTGTTATATAGAAATAAAGATTCATGGACAGTTTAAATTGTATAGTTTTAGTTTGTATTATTCATGCGGATATACATCAGGAAATGTTCTAATAACTCAACCAATAATAAGAAAAAGTTATTCGCTTTCCTCTTGCTCGTCTTATACGAGTATTACAGTGCAATTAAATCAACTTTTGATTCGGATTGGACATATCCGTTTGGTCTTTCGGATTACTTTTAAAATGACTTTTTCTACCAGAGTAATCCGTTTGCCATTAGTACAAGTATCTAACGGTTTTTATTTCATAAATTTGGCATTTTAAACCAAAAAATGTTTTCTGTAATTGAATAGCAAGATATATTTTGTGTAGCCTATAACTTACGGCGTATTAATAGCATAGCTTTTCCCAAAAATAATAGCTAAAGCCCTTCAATATGTATTACGTTTTTATTTTCTTGTAAGCCATTAATTAATCAGGAAATTATATTAAGTATAATTTATATCTGTTATCACTCTCCTTTACAGTTTATTTAAGGTTAAATATTAGTTTTATATCAGAAGCAATTGAAACCATAATAGGTAGTACAAGGATGTGATACGTGTAGACTAAGCTGAGAATTTAGTGTGTGCGGAGTCCCGGGTTCTAGTGATGGCAATAAATCTCAATATTCCTTTGTTTAAAATTTATTTTTACGATGGAATTAATGTGAAAGAAGCAGGATTTTTCCGGAATATTGTCATCGTTAAGTGATTTTTTGCATAACTGAACGACGGCAAATGTCCACAAAAATCTTGTTTCCTTCACAAATCTCAAAATATCCTGAAGTAATACAAGAAATGGTCCAGACTATTAATAATATTGTATAAGTATAAGCCGCTTCAAGGTAACAATTTCATTTCATTTTTTGGATAATAGTTTTACTAGTAGAGTGATATAGATATAGACAAATTAAGTGTATATAGTATGTACCATGACTATTTTATTATCATTTTATACTTAAACAATACAATTTAATTTTTTATTTGTTTGTAAGTATTTATTAATATTATTAAAATGCAAAATAACAATTATATAAATATAAAATTTGTTTTAACTATTACATGATTTATTGACAGTGGTTCAAACCTTAAATTTAGTGTAGACAAACATTTTGATCATGTGACGTTCATCTATTTTGCATTCTGGTCTTCAAGAGATTTGTCATGCAGATCAGGAAGTCAGATAATATCCATTTGCCACTATGTACTCCAAGTATTTTGCAAAGACACAGGCAGAGCAGGGTGATAAGTTTCCCAATTATTCACTCATTAACGGATTTGTATAAATTGTTTTGTCACACAGATCACGGTTCCTGATGATGCCCCTGTTACAGATCACTTTTTGCCTAGAGAAATACTGCAGAGAGACGGACAGTGCTTGACGAAGAAATTGAATTATTTCCCAAGGATCCAGATTCTCAAGATTATATTCAAATACCCTGTGATGCTAGTGTTGAATTCTGAGTGGATGAAACAATGCCTGGAATGTTATTGCCTTATTAATGCCAAAAATTGGCTTGATAATTCACAATACAAAGTAAAAAACAAATCTTAATGTTTTAATATTGTCCTTAAGTAATTAAATATAACGAAGTTAAAATACTCAAATTTAGGTACAACATAACTAACTTTTAGTTTCTGTCGACGAAATGCTAAAAGGTATTATGACTTGCATTTTTTATATACTTAAAAACTTGTTCTTTTAATTACCATTTCACGTGGATACCAAATTGATCAAATTTCTAGTACATGATGACCAATTATATTTAAGGTAAAAAGAGAAATCTATATAAGTCGGGTTTACAGTTAATGAATGTGCGAATTGCGTGGAAAAAACAAACAAAGGTGGAGGGAATAGTGCTTCCACAAAAGTAAAGTACATTTAATTTAGTTATTTGCTACCTGAGGTAAAGAACGCTTGTCTCCACCTCTTTGTGCTTAATTTGCTTTGGAGCTTAATAAACCTGGAGAGCTTTTTCAATCACAACTTAATTTTGTTTATGCTGAATTACAGTCTTCAATTAGATAAAATTTTACAGTTCAGTATACTTCTCAGATTTACTTAGTTGTCGATTCTATGATTTTATTAATGAAGGTATCGTAATTGTAACTCACAAAAATTTTGACGAATACACATTTTTAAAAGATATAGTAAAAATGGTATTTTGATTTAATTTGATTTTGATCGCCTCCATAAAGTGTTTTAGGGTTCCCATCGAGGAGAGAACATTTAACCAATTTCTGAGAATTTATTATTAGTTTATCCTTTTAACTATTTCAAATATAACATGTATAGTTTTGCTTTGGAACAATTCTCGTAAATATTTAAAATTATTGTTAAATTTACACCTCTTTATAAAATAAATTAATTTCAGATAGGGTATAATCAATTTATAAATATTTATAATTTTTGTTATTACGATATAATGGAAATATTTTCCTTATAAAATACATCACAGTAAATCGATCGATGTCAATATTCATTCATAAACACGTTACTCTATGAAATATGATAACATTTTTTAAGATATGTATATTAATTTTCGAAAATAGATTTTAGAATTCTACAATATTTATTAATATTTAATTTAATAAATATTTTTCAAGCATTCTTTTTTAACTCAAATATTTGTTTAGGACAAGAATCTGAGAAGCTTTTGATTGCACTTAGTCCTCAAAGGGCGTTTACACCTGCTTCAGGAGTGACAGCTTATTCCGATCAGGTATGATTTTGGTGTAGGAGCCGCCTCCTATCCAGATCGCATAAGCAGTGATAGGGAGATGCATCTCAGACTTGTCACCTTTGCGAAAGGGGAACATCAGCTGCTCTGATCCAGCCCCTCCATTCAAAACGTTCAGGATCCCACATGTTCAGACCACCTACATGTTTAATAATAAGTGAGCTCCCCATAATCCAGCAGTTACCCTACGAAGTAGACTAGACCTACGGAACCACCCATACACACCAATATATCGAACATCTTTTTTATTATTCATTTGCACTCATTGACCATGTGTAGTGTTTATTTATTTATTTATTTTATTTACGGTAACACCATTAGTACATGGAAAAAACAATAAGATATTCTTATATCCAACAATAAGCTAATAAAAAATGATCACATTCTAAATTATTAACAATGCCAAAATAAATTGCTACAACTATAGCAATAACATATAAAATAGACTATATAGAAAATAACAATAATAGCATAGCAACATATAATAAATAGTAACAGTAATTATACAATCAATTATACATCCATCTGCACTTACACATATACTACATAGGAATAATTTATTACAATAAAAGGGGAAAAAAAGAATCAAATGTATGCATGTAGAAAAGAGTAGAGGAAAAATAGAAAGAAATAATATATACACATATTACTATGAGCCAGGTGTCAATGTCTACAACAAAAGAAAATGTTTTTTCAGGTGCATAACACTATCACTGAAAAAGTCATGCTGGGAGGTGACGAGGTTTCCAAGTCTGTGAAGTCTCGGGATAGTGCTGTGATGTACATAATTGGTTGAGTAGACACGACGGCAGAAAGTGTGAAGGGACCTGGTCTGATGAGGCACTCGGAAGTCGATCGCTGTTCCGCCTGAGCAGTTCTGGACAATTCACGTCTCCGTTAATTAGTTTATGGAGAAAAACCACATCTAAAAGTTTGTCTACGCTTCACAAGCGAGAGTTCAAACCCAAGGAAATCCCCAAATCTCCAATGCCACAGTTCTGCACTCAAATCCACATTTGACTCCAACCACCCGCAAGAAGCGATCCTGTTACCCAGATGTGAAGGACGTATTGGTTTTTGGTATATAGAGTTTAGATCTTA
This sequence comes from Homalodisca vitripennis, assembly GCF_021130785.1. Lineage (NCBI taxonomy): Eukaryota > Metazoa > Arthropoda > Insecta > Hemiptera > Cicadellidae > Homalodisca > Homalodisca vitripennis. Next base: position 35,612 of record NW_025776396.1, read on the forward strand.
CTGAATGGTATAAATAATCTAGCAGTTAAACCTTCTGGATTCATATAAACATAAGTAAAACAGCTAACATTAAGGAAATATTGAGAACTTTTGGACGAAACAAATTTCATAAATAATGGCTAAATAATATTTGTTTTCAAATGAAAATATTTAAATATTAATAAATCATAAATAAGTGCATTAAATTTGAATTTCGAATAATTTTTTGGCTCAGTTCTTAAGAACCACGTAAATTATTATAAACACTCATTCACATACAGTAGTTTGAAAACAAAATCCTTAATTATCTGCCACCCCAAAAATAATTAAACTGTGTGAGTGTATGAGTGTATGGGGTTAGTTCTTGTATTCGGATTATAATAGTTGCCTTTACAAATACAAAAAAAATTATTTAAACACTTAAAGTTAAAATGAATTATGTTCCAATTAAAAATTATGCTGTAGTGGATTATATAAGTAAACATATTATTATTGGTGAATACTAAGGCTCAATGTGCTGGAAAAAACTCTTTTCTATCTATCAGCACGATATTTTATAGCAATATGTGTATACTCATACATTTACATTAAATTGACCTATCGACTACTAAATGTGCATGAAGCTTTATTTATATATTATAAATCGAGTTTTATGATGGTAGGGACAGCTCTATGTAATTCGACTGATCGTTAATGAATATGTCTTTAGAATAACTGTAATAATTATAGTTATCAATAACTAAACAATTATTGGCATCAGAGTATTGCGGAATAAATATACTAGTAAACAAACTGAACACGAGCATACTTTATAATTTTCTCACGCGAGACTTAGTCAAATGAAATAATGAGACCTATAAATTTGAAATTTTGCATGCACTTTTTGCATGCACGTTAAGATTAACATGTTACTGAAAACTTAGTGTGGTGTATACGTTAAATAACTTTTTACATTAAATAACTTTTTACCTTAACCACTGAAATACTTTACCAATTCATAAGCCTATATATATATATATATATATATATATATATATATATATATACTTTTATCCCACCTGTTAAATAATCAAAATCTTTTAAATAATGTATTTGTGAGACTGATTGGATGAATTGTTTTGGTAGTATTATTCCTTAATTCAATAAAATATAACTGCCATAGTTTTATTTGTTCTGGCCTTACCTATAACTGAAGTAATAATTGCATTATTTCGTTTTAATATTTACTTATAATTAATCACAAGTTACACACACATTAATCACAAGTCATGATATGACGTGCGTTTGCGATAGTAGTTTTAAATATGATTTAACTTGATAATTTATGATTAATTTATAGTTTGAAGACAATATTAAAAATCAAGGATTACGCTATACGAAGGGTTCTATAACCGACTTTGCTGACATTCATTGAGAATGAATTCTATGCTCATTTAACTATTCAGATATCCTATTAGGCAACCATGCAAACTGTAAAATTTTACTTCCTTCTGGAATATAAAAGAGGAATTATACCGGTCTACCTAGTGATAGGCTTCAACGATGCTAAGTCAAGTTTCTATGAATTATTGACATGTAGAAATGAACATTCGTGCAAAGTTTAAAGTATGCATATACAATTTTTCGGAGATATCTTGCACATAATTAAGAACTGTAACTGCTGTGTGATAATGCTCCATACCTGGAATGGTTACGGAACTGTGACTATAGAAACGTAAACGTTTCACTATAACACTGTTATGAACAACGTTACCGCTAAACGAAAGTCTAAATAAAAACTAGAAAAGTATACCAAAACGTTAATTGGAAGGATGGTATAACTAAGACATGGCACGATTCAAATACTGTAGAAAAGCTGTATGTATTATTACTTCGTTTATTCCCTTACCTAAAATCTTAATAACTGCTATCATTATAATAGATTTTATTTAGCACTTTTTAAATGTGAAACAGTCTATTTATTAATTGTATACGTTTTCTCTATGTTATCTATGTTTTAATAGTTTTACTGTAACACGTTATTGAAGTGACTACTTCTTTTTGCGCGCTATGGATTTTAAACGTTTCGCGTCACGGAACGTCATGCATCACGCATGTTCTCTCTGTAGCCAGTAGGGGAGGGACTATCTCAGCCATTTTGATTTAGTGCGTTTCTCAGTTCAGAGGCTGTCCATCCACACTAGTGAGATGATCTGCCACTTCTTGTTGAAGTGACTACATCTTTTAACGAACTATGGATGTATGTTTTACACGGGAAAAAACTCTCGTTTCACGTCACTGACAATCATGCAAGTTCATGTTTTCCTCGTGTTTTCAAAATACAATGACAGCTTTACCGAAACTTAAGCAAACTGTAACACAACAATCTGATCTCAATTAAAAAAAAAATTGACGTCAATCAAAAATCTGTTTTGAGAGATTAAAAGGGATATGTAAACGTTAATAACACACATCATATATGATATGAAAATAACGAAACGCTTCTCTAATCTAATAGTGTTTTTGAATGATTCGTTTTCAGGCTGTTCGATCAGTTTACTCATATTATTATTTACGTAAAGTTGTTCGAAATATCGCATCGTCCGGGTCCATATCTGATTCTGCAGACTTTCCTTAGTTATGGATTTCTTCAGGTTAGGTTACTAACAGTCCAATTTAAAAGCTGTATAAATTTACAAAATCAAATAATACTCTGCTATTAGTAGTTATGTTGACTTTAACACACTAAAATACTACGGGAATAAAATTATATAGTAAAATACTGCTTTGATCTACAAACAACTAATGTATTAATTAATGAATCTAACGTTAAACTGATTAACTTACTGCATCATTTAATAGTGGTATTTAAAGTTCATTGGATTCTAAACTGAGTTTTAGCACGGTTAATACTGATTTCTATTCCTGTTAACTACTACTTTCGTCATGGCAGGATTTGAAATAAATTTATAGGGTATTTGAATTGTTGGATAAGCTGTAGTGTAATTTAATGCTGAAAAATCTCTTCTTTCTGTTGATTATAAATATAACTTTCTCACAATTACATTGGGCCTTATCTTACATCCACTTAAAACATAAATTGCGTAAAAATATATTTTAATACATGCTTTGCAGAAGAAACGATAAAAACATAAATACAACGAAATTTGGGAGCTTCCAATCGATCAGTGTATTGATAAACCTTGGATCAGTGTTGGGATCAAAACTGCCTTTAAGCATCTATATAGTCCACGAACTTTACTAAATACAATTCAATAATTTCAAGACAAAATTTTCTCTAGTTCACTTTCTCTATGGTGTTTTAACCGTGTTTTAAACCGTCGTTTTAAGTCCAAAATATTCTAGTGTGAGAACTGTCTCTGAAATGTGGACATAACAGTACTGCAATAAATCTCTCCAGATAATATCTATCTTTGTACCCAAAGTAACACACACATGACCGGTTAATTATGGCCCGGTGGATTCCAGGAAGGGCGCGGCGTGGTAACCTCGGGAGAACAACACATCCTGAGGAGGCGCTACTGAAAATAACAGAAACCAGTGCCCGTGCTTTGCTTGAAGGGATTTGTGGTTCTAGGGTTACCAACTTGTGATGGGTTAAAGTTTGAATTATTATAACATGCATCATCAAATTGTTATAGAATATTCCACAAATTATAAACGAAGTAATAATTGCGTTTCTCCTGTGAATGACCTAAAAGTCTAGCCAGAAACTGTTTGCTTCGTCACATTGCTTTGTCTTTATCATAGATTTCGATAATGTTGTAGATTCTTGTAATTTTTATTGTATGGCAGCGTTTTGAAGAAACAAAGTTTCATGATAGGCTCAACTGATTACTTCTTAACATGCAAAAGTAAACGGGAGCCGAGAGCCGATTTGTGTTGCGTATTCACTCTATATTTCTTTATTCGATATAGAAAAGCTCTGAGAGTAAAAATGTTATCAGCTGTAAGTAACTGTTAATTACAGATAATTATTAACATTATGTAAAAGAAAAGTGTTTAATTTGTATATTATAAATTTAATGTAATTTCTTAAGTTTTTCTAAATTTTACTACTTTTTTGTGTTTTTTTATACAAAATTGCGAGTAATAGTAAATTTTTTGTTTGCTTTGAGTGTATATTCACACAAGGCATTGGTTATTATTTAATTAACGCAACAACAACAAAAAACAACATTGAAGTGGAAAGTGAAACGTGCAGTGCTACCAACTTAAATGCTTCCACTATATTTCTCACGTATTATAACAACATCAGTTTTTGTTATCTTTGCTGCTAATTTGCTATCTATAGCCTATATAAAATTTATATTCTTTGTTACTTTATGCCATATCTATCATGTTATTATTGCTATAGTTACTGCTTTACTGTTATAGTTGCTGTTTTAAAACTTTGATACATGTATTATTGTTATATTATGCTATAGTTTATTCTGTTATTTCTATTGTTATAGTTTATTTATTTTTCCTGTTTATACAACTGTCTTAAAACATATATATATATATATATATATATATATATAGATATTATGCCTTGCTATAGTTTATTATGTTATTACTGCCATGGTCTATTTTCCACATCAGTTAGCTACTTTATTCATATTTTTATTTAACTTATTACATAGCTTTCTCTTTCATGCCATTAGTTTTGTTACATAATTTATTGTGGGCATATTAAGTTTTGGAATTTTTTGTTGCTTGAATTCCTAATATTTTTTTACTGCACTGTTAGTAGCCTATTATTTTTCAGCCATCCACATGTTTTTTTGCAGAAATTCTTGTTTGGCTTAAGTTGTTTATTATATGAACCTTGAATATAAAATGGGGAATTATGTCCGTTGGAAATAAATAAAGAAATAAAAACAAATTCATCAATGATTTAATACTGTTTCCTCAAGAATGAGTTTTCTAGCACGATGGGTCATTTGATAGGTTATTCGCCTTAATGTAAAATCGTGTGATTAAAAGACAATCAATCGACGCATGGCTGTTGAGTTTTGTTGTCCTCTTAAGTTGAGTGTGAAGTGATGGTGAGTAATTTACAAAAAGGAAATTATAAATGTTTGGGTACTCTTAGTACATGTTACATTCCTATAGGTATTTGGATGTGCTTAATATTGTATGTACCTTCCTTAGGCCAATGTTGCCCTTTTTATCAGAGTTATAACAATCAAAAAGATAAGAGCACTATGAGTTAATATTACTGATTAATACATTTCTTTCTTACACAAAAACTGTTATAGTTAGCATTTGTTCTATCTGGAAGTTATAACCCAAGATATAGGTAATAGGTAATATGAACTCCATGTAAATTTAATGATTACTGGTTTAGTTTAAAGGAATTTAAGATTATTTATTTCAAAGTGGTTCTCTTTACAAATAGGGCAGACAGACTTAAATCGAATAAAGACGAGGTCTCTGAAACAATTTGTATCACTTTCCCATCACAGATGACATTAACTTATGACTGACAGTTACATCCTTATTTGTTGTGAATTTTTCTTTTGTGATTTATAAAGTGGGAACGTCATATATTATTTTTGTAGTTTAAGAAACGCCATGCCTTTTTAAAAAATAAATCAGTTTTAGAAACGTTCAGCATTACAGTTTACTGTGACAATAAATATGTACCAAATTAATTGTGGTGTAGTATAATTTATTCTGAATAAAACAAATAAAGATAAAATGTTGATTTAAACTAAATAAAAACATTTTATAAACGGTTAAAAAATAGGAAAAAGGTGTTCTAAGAAAATACATTACAGTGTAGATTATAGCTAGGGTTTCGTTATATATTCAAATAATGCCTCTCAATATTTAACTAATTTGGTTTTCATAAAGTAATATTTCATAATGTTTTCATTCTTGTTACTATACCACATTTTAAAAATATACATCGGAAAAAATATTGTAACAATGCTTACTGTTCAGCCTATTTATTTTGGCAAATAAATTATTATAATAGTTGTACAGCCAACAATGTTTCTGATTAACTAAAAGTAAACAAAAATTGTAATCGTTATGTTCGTATAAATTTACATAAATTAGTGTCCCTTTCTTTTCTAGTGTAAATATTTGGGCTCCTTTCTCTAGTTAAAACATACGTATAAATAAAATTTGAGTTGCATTGTACGACATATAAATTAAAAGATTTTATTAAAAAAGTTTATTCTGAAATAAATACAACTCAGAACAAGTATATGTATTTTTATGTATAAAAAAGAACCAAGTTATTTTATAATGAATTACAATTAAGAACTCAGGGCTACCACTAAATATGCTAATTCGGACATCTCTATCTTCAATAACTCCTCTATATACGCTTGAACTGTTCTCTAAGGTGGGGAAATGCTCAGGGGAAATACCTCCAAACCACACCGCCTAGATTACATAAATATATTTATACCACCTTCGGTGTCAACTACAATAGAGTTTAGGACTTTTGTAAAATCTAGAAAATCATATACATTGGATAGGAGAAAGATGATTTACTAAACTTTTCAATTACGTATTTAAGATTTTACGGAGTACAAGCGAAGGAGCTTTATAACTGGTGATAGCGTTCAGGCAGAACACGTACACTTTGTGAGAAATTATTTGTGGTTGCCAAAAAATATATGTGAATATCAGTATAGACTAGTAACATGCAATTATGTTACATGATATTGATTGAACCTTAACTATCTGCTTAAACTGAAAGTTTTTGCAAACGAACGGTTGTCAGCATTAATTAAGTTATTACTTAATAGTAAGTTCCCCAAATTTAAAAAAGCTTTGATAGCAATTATTCAATGAGATTTGAACGATGCATGTTTTTTTTTAATCCTGACTATCCACAGTACACTAATCTTGTTTTGGATAACTTTTCTTTTAATAAATTTAATTTTTTCTCCAAACTAATTGAAGGTTTGAATTTTTTTTATTCAAAAATACGTTCCTCATTTTACTCGTACTTATTAATAACACTTTCTAGTTGATTAAATTATGCACTATTTGTGTGCATTAGAGATAACTATTTAAGGTACTAGAAGAATAATTTTCTTAATATTTACATGGCTATAAAGGCACAAGAATAAGTTTTTTTAATGTGTAAATGTGTAAGTGAAGTTTACATGTACACAGGTGTGCCGTTACAAAATAAACAATCAAGAAATTTAATATCAGAAAGTAAAGATTGACTAGACACCATTGTAGTGCTTTAAGGAATACTTTCCAAAATCCTGCAGGGTTACACTGTGATGTAGTTTTCATCACGCGAAGTAACCAAAAGGAGGTAAAGTGAAAGTTATCTTGGGAAGATAGTAAGCCTTCTTTGTTTATTGTCAGGCCTCCGAACTACTTTCTCTCTTAATACTCAACTTAGAGTATCTGTAAGAAAGGAAATAAAGCCGGCCTTTGCTCGCGGGTTAAAAAAATAGAAGTCCATAGCCTATTTTGTTAAAACCGATTATGACGGTAATGTTTTAAAATGTAAGTTGGCATACATCAGATACTTATTATTTAATTGTTCAAGGTTACAAACGATCAGATGTTAAGGGACTGACTTGAATATAACTTTTTGCGTGAATAGGAGCATGTCTGGTTGGAATCTTAATACATGGTTTGGCAATTTAGTATTTACTTTCCTTTTTACTTAAGACTGTAATTGTTTCAAAAATAAAAATTTTCATATTTATTGATTGCTGAAAAAATAACGTCTAAAACCAGGTTTTAGGGTAAGCATTTCTCATCCCTGTTTATACTTAAATTTTTGCCTTGTCTCGAAGAACAAATTTTTACAAGATCTCTAAAAATATACATAAAATCTGTATAGTGTATTTATAAAAATGTATCTTTATCTTCGTTTTAGGCCTATAGAATCTACACTTGTTTCAAAAAAAAGAAACGTGTTATTATATCTGAGTAACACTATGGATCTCCTGGAGCAGCACATCACTAATCCCAAATGTCGATATATTGGGATATAAGAGCGAATACTATTTACTGTCAAGTTCACTGCAGAGGATTGATTACGTTTTGCGTGGGTGTGACCTCCTTTAGTGTTACAGGTTGTTGCTGCTCTGCACATAGAGAATTACTATCCCCTTCCTGCTTTGACTGGATATGCTAGAACAGAGCTGGTCTTTCCTTCTTTCAATGAATGATAGCTTATATTCCGCTATCCCTCCTTTTGGATTCTCTACAGGAGGCAATATCTACTCCAAACTTTACCCGTCCTGAGTATCCTGCCACCAGGTCCTTTCAGGACCAATTGCAATAAGATATTAGTTAACTTCTTCTAATTGAACGCATAAACTAAAACAATTCAACAATACCTCTTAAAAGCAGTATTCATTTTTGTGTCTGTATGATTGTCAGTGTGTAATTTTAACATAAATTATTTCTACTAAAAACGCATTTAAAACACTTCAAGTTCACTGATTAAATATAATTATAGAACGACGCCTTAAGAAAGATAAGCCTATTCATACAGCAGATCTGTATCGTGCTTATTTCGCGGAAGTTATTTTTAAACATGAGCAAGTTAGTTATTACCATAAAACAATTATTTTTGGATTATTAAAATAATATATTTAGATATTTTATAAATATTTAGTCAGGTTCATGGAAAAATGGAATAAAATATAAATACAATTTTATTAAATAAATATGAATAGTGAATAAAACAATATTTAAACGTGTTAAAACCACATTTTTAATTCGTATTTCATTAAAGTACATATAGCTTTGTAAAGTTATACTTTATTTTAATAGATATTTTATTACGTAACGATTCTTTCCAATACTTATCATTCCTTTTTAATTCTCATACGAAATAAATATGATATAAACAAATCTCCAATTTCGTGTGAGATAAATTACATTCGAACTGGACGTTTTTATTCTTTGTCAGATAATACTGCTAATAAGTACGGTACGACCTGAATGACCGATAGTGAATTTACAATACTCAAGCAACTATCCTAGTCATTATACTAATATTGCAAGTAATTAATTGATAGTAATCTGCAAGTGGACTGCTAGAACACGCATTAACTAGCTAGTTATCAGTTTCAGTAATTTTTGAATTGACTGAATTTACTTAATTTAGTTTGATCGTTTATAAATGTTATTCCTTAAAGTTTAAAGGTATTTGTAGCTTATAAGTTTCTCAGGAAAATGCAAGTGATTTTTAAACCTTTAACGCATACAGAATTGCCAAAGCGGAAATACCGTGCAGTGGTAGTTATTGACAATAGTTAATTAATAGCAAATTATTGATCAGATAAATCAAATCAAGACTGATTTATTCTGAGAAAAACATTCACTCTATAATATACCAAAATTTAAAGGTTAATAATAATTCCCCATGAAAACTGTACGTTTGTGTGTGGGGAAAGGGTTCTACTCTTTATTGCAGAATAAAAACGTTATCCTGTTAAAGTTTAAATTAAGGATATGCATGTTGCATGTTGAAAATTAGTAAAAACATCAGCTAGCATCATAACAACTAATATGTAAAAAAAATAAAATATTAATTTATAATACCTGTAGTCGATATTATAACATTTATTAAAACCGGAACATTCATCAAACACAATTCCAGTTATTTATTAAACAATAGATATATTGCTTCATAACAAAAAAATACATCTTTTTGTTATTACTTTCGCAAGTTTGTTATTTTATTGTATTAATAAGTTATTTGTTCTTGTATAATCAGTTGAATATGGTTAATTTATGTGTTTTTGCCTCAATCATATTAATTATTCATTTTATCCTTTCCGAATCAATCAGTGCTATTGTGTTTACTGTCATATTCGCTTTAAATGCTTAAATATGAATTATCCTAAATCTTTAAATAGAGTGAAAATTTTATAGATTTAGTACGTACTCTTGAATAAAACACGTGCCGGATGTGTCATAACTTAAAAACTAGGATCTATGGGGACAGAGTTCCAAGATTGTATTTGCAGTTGTCATTTATCGATGCTTTTGTTTACTGGTTTACAAAACTTTATAAATATGCTCTCTTTTATACATTATCTCGACAGTGAATAAAAACACCCAGTATTTATATAACTTACTTCAAACGAAACTGAAGATTTGCTTATGTCATATTTATTTTCTTTGAGAATTAAAAAGGAATAATGTGAATTTGGAAAGAATCGTTACCTATGAAGATAGATGTTAAAATAAAATATAACTTTGCAAATATGTATTTAATTTAACGAAATATAACTTAGGAATATGTTTTTGGAAATAACATGTTAACATTTTCTTTAGTCAATATTCATATTTATGTTTATATTTTTATTTTATTTTATACAATTTTTATCCGTGATCCTGGTTTAAAATGGTACAAAGTAAATTTTCCTGCTTACAATTATACATGAATAAGGAAAATTTTGTTTAATTTTTTGACAATGAAACTTTATGCACCTGATAATACAAAGAGAACATTCTATCATCTAGTGAACACTAAATGGCTTCTGAGTATTCACTAGATACCAAAAGAGCTCTATTGATGGTTAATGAGTCTTTGACATTGAGAGGATGCAACACGTCAGTTCAGACAATTCTCTCTTGGAACCTCTAGCAAAACCAATTACATTGGCTGAGGGCTCTGATTTTGGTAGCAGCCACAGCACCGAGGACAGGTAGCAAATTAATTATTCTCAAAAATGTCGCTTCAGGAGAAGAATGAAACTATTCCTGAACTATGATTGTGGTTCAATACATGTAATGCAGTGCACTTATGTGTGATCTGTAGAAGTGCTTGTTATAGTGTGGGAACACGTTGAGCGATTATTGGTAGTGGTTAAGAACAATTGATTACTTTCCATGTTATTGACTCCGTCTACAATGGAAGAAACGTACGTTTTATTGCGTTGTAGCGAGGCAATTTAAAAGGGATAAGCCGATAGCCCGGGACAAGATTTATGTTTGAGTTTACCTTGTTATTTCTTGACGTTTCGACCAATGTGTCACGTATTTCAGTTTAAAATTTATCATTTCGAGAGTAAGGTTGTTTGAACATGAACATAAGGACTGGAATATTCCTATACTTACAATGTTAAGTTGGTTAACTTTAAGTACCTGTTTCTCAGTAACAATAAATTGCAAACACTTAGACTTTGTTTTAATTTAAAGATAGTAATATTGTGAGAAAATCGATCAAAAAATTTTTATATTTATTTCTTTAGTTACATAAAATTTCTTCTGTAATTGCTTCAAGTTTTACACATTTTTTCCCCTTAAATGTCCCAAAAACTTTAAGTGAATTATGAAAAATTCTCTACATAGAATGTACTCACCTATAATTAGGACAAAAATGTAAATGAAATTTATATCTTCTATGGTTCTTGAGAAAAAGCTGCATGAATAGGAAAAAAAACGGTTTTTCAGGAATCACAAACTAAAAATGTAGCACTATGGACAGCAGAAGTCTTCATTATTTTACCTGTGCTTCATAATTATACTACAACTTCCATATAGCCAACTGCCGCTTACTGAACATTTCCCTGCTATTTTCAGTAAGGTTTTCAACTTTAAATTGTTTACGTGATTTCATATATTTTCTTAAAATTTGGAATTTAAGTTAACATTTTAAAACTATTCCCATTTATTTTTTTATTTTAAGACATTTTTTTAAACACACTTCTTAAACGTTGCAGCCTGTTAGTTTTAAAATTGAAATGACACGATAATATCAACTTGGAAATAATAGCACCAACATTTATAACCACTACTTCAAAATAAATGAAAACAATGGTGGTTTCCTTTACGAATTAAGGTAACTGCCACAAAATGTTTAGCTTTAGGGACATATGATTGGTTTCAGTAGAAGGCTAACAGAGTTCATTATTAGGTAAAATTATTTAGTCTTTAGAATTCCTCCACGTTGCTGTAAAAAAAACAAGTATTACTGATATCGTGATAGCTATTGAATGAAATACACGGAATGTGGCATTGAAATTGCGGGCAAAACCGTGGTACTTGATAGTAGTTCATATAAATATATACAGTATTTCTTAAAATAGATATATACTGTTTTTGATTTTTATTGCTACTAAAACTAAAACTCTACTAAAAAGTATACAAATACTCTACTACAAGAAATGAGGTACATTCACAGTTTTTTTTTAAAGAAAATTGAATACTTTAAAGTAATGCGATTTGTACTACTTCTAATATAAATAACAATATGAGTTTGTTCCTTATAAGTTAGGTCTACAAAACCCCAAATTTAGCTATACTTTAAACAAACTAACTATGTGAACTACTAGAAATTTCACAGTTTAGTTATTATAGGTAAATTTTGATATTCATGATAGAGTTAAAAATAGGTACATTTAGGGGACACATAGGAAGCTGTTCTTTAGTAGTGAGATATAAGAGAGAATACGGATTAATTATAAGTGACCAAGTACGATTGCTGTGATGTTTGGGGATATTTTGAAAGTAACTTTTTAAATAACCCATTTTGGAGTACGAATACAATCATTGTATAAAAACAAAACAGAATTGTATAAAATCACTAGGCACACATGCACATGTGTGGCTAGTGATTTTATGTCCTAGAACATCAACGTAAGATGGGGAATATGTATTAGGGTTTCTCCAAACCATCAAACATTTTGGTTAGATCTCCAAAATCTATGAGACGGATGGAAAGTCTAATTTTAATTTCAGGTTTCTAGGGGATGATCTACTGTAAAGCCTCTGGTATGACATTAAACAACAAGTAGAAACACAAAGAAATGTAGTTTTTGTCTCAGGTGACATAGAATATTTTGAGATTCTCAATAAAGTCTTTTCCATACGGAAGACATTAACTTTTCCATGTGGACATCACCAATGTCGTCCTATACCGTAAATTCCATGTGGAATTCGTCCGTCCTTTGCAGCTACGTTGTGTTGAATTTGGTATAAAACTTCCATAACATCAGTGAAGGTAGGGAATTTTCACCGTTTGTGTCACTTTTTGAGACGTTGTTCCTTGTGGAAAGCCGCTGAAAATTCACACAGTACAATACAGGAATCTGTCGCTCTTCTAATGACATTGACACGTCTGAGGAAATGTCCTACGCCACAACCAGTTCAGCTTTATGACTATACTGTGTCTACTAAGGACGTATCTACATGCTTAAAGACCGTGATAACCCTTTCTTAGTGTAACCTATTTATATATTGACTGGACTTGCTAGCAAATCTAAAACACTTGCTAGCAAAATGAAATTCAGAGCCGGGTACAATGCTTGTATTATTTTACCCAATGTGTAAGTGTTGTCTAACAAACGGTTCTCCACCCCTAATGAATAGCCTATGGTTACCTGGTTATATAATATACGAGTATATTGCATTACATTATTGTTTGTGATGACTAATTATATGTTTTTTTTAAATTTTATTACCACTTATAAGAATTAAAATTGAACTCTCTATGTGTAAAAATATTATTTTGTTAATTTATATTACAAAGGACAATTAACTACTGTAAGTAATATTATATAAAGTTTTAAATTTAACAAAAACGTTCTTAAAAAATCCTTATCATCCATGTTACATGTCTTAATTTATTCAAACTAAATAGTTACATAGTATTTGGTTTCCTTGGGTTCTATGTATTTTTCAAAGTTACGTATATCAATCGGAAAGTATGAAATAATAGAATAACAGAATAAAATCACATACACTCAATAAATAATAATTGCGATTGAACCCCAGTATCCTATTGATAACCGCTTAGGCAAACTAAAGTATGCGTCTCCTCGCAGAATTCCTTCATTCACTTAGCTTCTTCTACGTAATTAGAGATAGATGTCATGGAGAGCTTCACTGTAGCTCCCAAAAACAGTTGATATCTTAGAGGAAAACACTCAAGAATTCTAAGATGTATATTAGTTTGAATATAAATTAATTGAGTACAAGAAGAGCAGTAAAGTATAGTGTGTATTTATAAATACTACATCGTAATCGTAATAATACTTTTAAGGTGAAATTGCCTTTGTTTGTTTTACTTTCACGGGAAATTTTTCACACATAGGGAAACACGCACCCACACACACACACAACATGCGTATAATTAAAACTCTAGCCAGACTCTTAACCTTTCATTAATATAACAAGAAATTCAAAAGGTTTTCTCTAAACTTAAAAAATTTAATTACAAATTAACGAACAAAAAGTGTTATTACTTAAAAACAATAAACTACCTATAAAAGTAGAAAATTTATTGAATTCACACTAAAAAATTGTGAATTCAATCTCAATTAATTTTGACCTCGTTATAAATCTTAATGTATTTTCAAATAATTAAATAGCTTTTAATATTTTATAATTTAAACGCTAAAAGAAAAATATAATAGTGGTCTAAAGATTTTATTACTATGGATACGCTATAAAAGATTGGTACATGTGGTAAAGAAACTACTCTTTTGAAAGGGTTGGTAACTTGTAAGGAAATAACGAACTCTATTCATGTACGCTCAACTTTGTATTTGTATTCATAGACTGGCCTTTGAATTAAAGGCCACATTGAGAAGACTGGTGTGTTCTCTATTGAATAAAGTATCATAATAAAGTTTGTATATTTTTTTACCATGATTTTACTTAAGGCTTTTAGTTTGGCCATTAATACGTAAAATAATGTTTCATTTTCTTTTATTAATTTACATTCAAAAGTTCAATTTTATAAATATTTGTCTACCTGTGAGTACTAAAGTATGTCAATACTGCATAAAAATGAAATAAACAAACTATTACTAGAAACTTTTTGCTGTAAATGAAGTGGAGTATGTAACCACTTACCCAAAACCTTATTCGTATATAATCTATTAGATCCACAGAGAAAAAGATTTAATGGCGGCGCTACAGTATTTTTTACATAATGTTAAGTATGGAAAGACCTAAGATTTTGTGGTTACCTTCTTTTGAGTTTCATTAAAACTAATTATGGTTGAATAAAAATAATTTATTTTAATTAATAACCATGACAATTATAGACACTGCTCATTATTGGTTACTTGTCGATATTCCTTAATCTGATGCAATAATACTTAATCTTAGTTGATAAGACCTTGTTCCTTTTAATACGTATTAATTTACGTCACGTTTGAACTATTAGCAAGCGGAGAATACACCATACTAAGTGTTCCATTAAAAAATACTGTGAGTTTGCATGCAAAATTTGAAATCTACAGCTCTTTATTCCTTTAGGTGCATATACAGTATATATATAAACTAGCTCGTGATTTAAAAAGACATATAGCCAAGTTGTATTTTCTCCTACTGTACAGAGCTGTATGAATAACAATGTTTGACTTTCGGGAAGACTTGAAGTTTCCTCAAAACTTCTGGAGTAAAAAAACTTGTAAAATTGATTGATTCCTGGTTATTGTACTGGTTCTTAACCTTCTAAATACAAATCGTCGCACCAGAGATCCACATCAAACTATTTAAAACTCAAGTTTTCTTCGGTATGAAATAAATAAGACAAGAGACAGAAAGTAGAAAAAATTAAAAATATTTAGAACAGCTGATTAATTATATTAACATCATGTTACACTCAACGAACAATACTACTGGAACGCGCACTGCCCACAAGCCACATGTTGTGTGTCCCGGTGGCACACAGCTGTGCGTTACAGATGTATCCATGGACTTGCAGGCGCTTAAAGTGGGCAGGAACTCACCGAGTTAAGAGACGATGCGGTATCACGCCTTTTCATGCCGAAACACAAATCATTGTTGTTATCTTCATTGTTGGCAACTCTTCCTGTTTATTCCGTCAAGACGTCTGATCTGAGCAATTCAACTAGTTTGTTTTCCTTTTATTTGTCAATGTTAGTAATGTTTGTTATTTCGTGACACGGTGAAGAGTTGCTCTGCATACAACTGCACGTCCAGATGGACTAAAGGCAGCCACATTTCTTGTCACAAGTAACTTCTTACTTCATCCATGTCAATATTTATTTGCAACTTCCAAAATAGTAGTTTTCACCAATATTATGTTCTGTAATGCCAAATTATTAACTGGGTTATCCAAATAATTAAAAGTGCGGTACGACTGTTAATGAGTACATTAATAAACTATCGTTTTTTAATCATGAACAATAATTATATAGTTGAATAAAACATGCTTATCACTCAATTATTTTATTCGCATTGATCCAAGATATCAATGTTGGTCGCTATAGCACTTATAAATGCATAAACTTATAAATCATCGCTAAAAACAGTGTCTACTGACCTATTCTACTTTATAATTATGGGATCTTTGTGATTTTCAGCGGTCTGTATTTTATTATTTGTTTGTTTTGGCTTTCCATTGAATGATGACAGTTTACTAAAAAAGTGGATTACTGCGACAAAGAGAAACAATTTTAAGCCAACAAAACATACTGTTTTATGCCGTAAACATTTTACAGAACATGATTACCATTGAAATTTGCCTAACACATTTAGAAAATGTCTCAAAATGGAAACATTTCCAACAATTTTTTTATTTTCCTTCTTATATACAAGATGAAATTGAGAGTGCCATGTATATTATGGAAAATTATGATAGTTCTAGTTTTACGGATGAAATTTTATACTATATTATTTTGTGGCGTCATTGTAAGACGTATCGAAAAATGTATTAAATATAACGATTGTAGTTCTGTACTCCATGCCAATGATTCTGATCTTAGAACACATTAACTTTTTATTGATTTTAAATCTAAGGGTAAATTAATAACATCAAGCAATGATGTATTGAAAAGTGTAAAATATTGTTATTTGCTCAAGTAATCTAAAACAAATGCAACCTCTTCTGAATTGAAATTGAGGATTGGTAACCAGTTTACTAGTAGTGTTTTCAAGGGGCATTTAACTTATGACGAATTCACTGGAAGCTACGGGTTATTTTTAATTAAAACTGTGATTAAAATATTTTTTAAATAATATCTCTTCACATCGCAAAACAAAAAACTTTTGACATTACAAAAACATCCAACTTAGGAATAAAGCAAAATTTGTAAAAATAATTTTATTTTCTAACAGGTCGATTAAGGATGTCACGTTTGTAAATTTTATGTAGTTTACTTTGAAATAAAATACTGTCACTAAAAATGTTGTTTTTTCACCTGGGAAATATTTTAATCTTACAGACATCTTCGTTTCCAACTTTATAAGTAAAATACCAAGTCAAAATCTCAGTTATTTTGATATTGTACAAAAAATCTGTTTTTTTAACTAAAAATAAAAATCCACGGTAAAAAGCAGTTATTAACATTTGTAATAATAATTAAATAGTGGTATCTAACAATATTATTAAGTCTAGAAGGCGTTTCAAAGTGATGTTAGATTATTACTATAATGCCTGCCATCTGGGCGGAAAGGTGAGTTCTTGCCCATTTCCGGCGCCTGCAGACTCGGAAAGCAGCCCAGGATTTCGGCTCGGTTTCTCCGGCCCAGAGCGCGTTCCATTAAAATAGTTCGTTGGTTACACTATCAATGTGTGTATGTTTGTATCTGTGAATGTGGCAATGTGGTATGATTGCAATAATTTATATTTAATGGCTAACTTTGACCGTAAAATGTATATTGTTTACGGTAATAAGGTATTTGAATTTTATTAATTAATAAAAGGGTAGCTTTCCACTAAGCACTTATGTGTTCATAATATTGAAATTTTAACAACAATTTTTTGTTTTTTACTTAAATAATTTTAAGTAAAATAAATAATTTAGCTTCTTGTTGTTTGCATACTAACTTTAAAATCACGGATAAATACAATGAAAAAAGATTTTAGGTAATTTTAATACATTACCTCGTCCTATTCCTTATCAAAGTATATAACAATATTTGTAAGGTTTAGGTGTAAAATAAATGTTTAAATGGGAGTTAGCATGAATTTAAATTAATATCCTGTTTAAGTTTTAAACTTTAATTTTTGAACTATTCAATTGGTGATTTAAAAATTTAATATTGAGATAAATGTTCTACTTATTTTTAAACATTTGTTTGGTAAAAGCTAATACAAATTTATATTATTACAACCTTAAAAAGGTACAAATAATCTATATGATATTTTAAAATTTATCTATATTATTTTTTTATTGTAAATAAGATTGTAAATTCTCTCCTGGAAAACTAATTGAATAACTGAACTTCGTGCCTCTCATTTCAAGGGATAAATTAGGAACACTTAAGTGGCACACCGCTTAGGCGTTACAAGTTGTCAAACTGTATTAACCATTGTGAGACACAATCTGCTCACATTCTGAAACTAGTTTCGCAGAAATGCGTAAATTAAATTTTACCGACTTTACCGTAACTTCTTGCTATATTGTCTGGTTTCTGTCATATTATGTCTTTTATTACACTCAATAAATTGACTTGTTCCTAATTAAGCACAAATACTACTTTAGCTTTTTAATATTGACTATAGCAATAGAAATGTTGTAGTAATAATACCATAAATTTAGTATTATGAGTTTCTCATATTACAAGGAAATCTAAAATATTTTTGTGATTAATAAGGCATTAATGACTTGACCCACAGGAATTTATTCCAAGATGTACATACACTAAAAAAATAATTAACCTAACCCTTCTTAAAAAATGTACAATATAGTTCAGAATTTACATCCAAACCATAGGAAGTAGCTTATTTCCAGAATGTCAGCTAAGGCTATCCTCGTGGGACTGGAAAATGGATGTCTGCTTATCCGTATGTGTGTAAACACAATTTTCTAGAACGTACTAACCAATGGACTTACATTGTGACACGATGTTTAAGTTCATTATTTATAAGCAAGCGAGTTCAATGATGCATTGTCACTATATGTGATTTGGCTTAGAGTTTGATTCTTGTATGGTTTTTATACGTAACAATAGTAGCAAAAATAAAATTACAGAATAAATAATTTTTTAAACAAACTGTATACAGTCTTGTGACAATTAAACTTACGGTCCAATAAAATAAGCAACAGACATTAAATATTGCATGCAAACTAAGCTATTGCCTGTGACCCGTAGTGTTCAGCTTGTGGATTAGTGGACTATGCTGATGAGACATTTTCAAAAACTTTAAAAGTGTTCACCAGCAATATGATTTTGGGTTATATATACAATACGCACGGGATGTATGTTTTAGAAAATTAAATGTTACATCACATGGCATTCCTTAATAACATTCGACGACATGGTGGGATAATGGAACAACATTCAATTACTGATTCACTCATAGGTTAAAACTACGCATTATAGCAGCATGTATATACAACTCAATTGTTTTTAATGAATCTAACTACAAGTAGCTAAAACTATCAGTTGGTAAATCCTGTTATTTATAGTTATATAGTATTAGGATAGCCTAGGGATTAAAACAGGGTAAACAAATGGTTCTGGATTGTTTCAGCAAGGGAGTTTTTAAATCTAAGCAAGTGGTGTTGTAGAAAAAAATGGTGGTTTCCACGAATTCCGTTGCTTATGAGAATAACGGATAAGTTGACATTATTCATCGTCATATTGTCCTGTTGCCCTGTACACTACATATTTATTCCATTTTTAATGAAAATAGAGCTAAGTGTATTTTGCTAAACCTTAAAATACACTTTGTATAACACCCGCTTAGTAGGAAGGAAAATATAAATTATATTTCGCGTAATAAATTTGTTATAAAATGCTTATTGATGAATGGAACTGTCTTTACTAGTGAATATTAATAGCTAAAGACATTTCTAAGTAGTATTTTAAATTAAGTTACCATTTACAAAAACGAGAAAGGAAATATTATTTGGTTGAGCGTCATCAATCGAAGAGCTGGGAAATATCTTTGTCTGTCTGGGTGCTCGCACCATATATTAAAAACGGTGTGAGTCATAAAGTTTTATTTCTATGTAGGAAACACAGATTTAAATGATTGTTCATGTCCTCAATTGCATTTAGTTGAACATTAGTAGCGGAAAAAATAGCATAGTTAATTAATTTGTAAACAAAGAACTGTTTTAAAATATGTAGCATAAATATGTAGGATACCTACTCCAACCTTAATATACATCTTTTGGTGATTTATTGTGTAAATGTATCAAATTGTAAGACAACTCGAGAAAGATTTGAGTCGAAATTCAGGAATGAGTTATGTGACGGTACATGTTCAAATATAATATTTGGCTGAATGTCATTGAAGCCTATCACTAAGTAGGAAGATACAATTCCTCTTTAATCTGCCAGTGGACCAGAGTCCAGCTGTAGCACACCCCAGAGTTTAACAGCTTTCAGCCTTAAGGAAGAACCGGCCTCTAACAGCCTTTAGGAACCTCTCAGTATCAAAATCCCTGTATTATGGAAGATCCCATTCTCAGCCCACTCCCAACATTGGCAATTTATGGCTTTAGGAAGCTTTCATCATCTAGTGCCTCCTGGCCTCTGATATAACCCAACCTCTGGAAAGTTCCACCTTTATAATTCTTGGTATCTGAATGACCATGTAAGGCCATTAAAAGGGTCTGAACTAATATCCTTGGTTAATTGTTAAACTTTAGTATGTCCCCACGATATCTAAACAGAAATGAACAATAGGCTTGAGGTTTTTTATTAAACTTAATTTTTTATATAAGCAACATCGCGTTTTAAGATAGCTCATATCCTTGGGACTTTGCTGAGCGTTAGCTAATATTTTAAAATAAGTCATATGGCTTAATATAGTGATGGTACTAGACAGGTTTAGAAAGGATAGATTTGCCTCCCAGGTGATGAAAAACTTTTTCTGAATGACTGCATGTCAGTCTTTCTCTCCGCGATATTATTAAGTTTCAGGTGATCTCTAGACTTAAAATGTTGCATGAAACGCTAGCGAAGCTTGTTGTGTGACACGTGGAGTTATGTACTCCTTCTTGTGTTTACCAAGCAATACGATTGGTCAGACAAATTTTACAGTTTTATTTAATTAAACGCACTATTTGTATTGTTTATAAGGCAACTCAATTCTTGTTTTTCTCATTTTCTGATCATTTAAAGGATGTTTAGTGTAAATTATAACAGAATAATTAATACTTATTCTAATAATTGAGAGAATCGCCCAAATGTTGTTAAAATGTTTTGCAAGTAATGCAAAACCAGCTAAAGTAAAGTCATAACCAGCTAAAAATCTAGTGAGTTTTATAGGATTTTGAAGAAATTCATTATTGCGTTTCAAAAAATGAATTCAAACACGATAATCTATTGTTGGCGTATTTATAATTCTGTTTATTTACTTCATGTTTCTTAAAATCTATAGGCTATGTTATTTAGGCTATGTCAGTTTCGGTGCAGGAAAAGTTTCACTAACTTAATCCCTATATCTCAAGATTCAAGGATTGGAACCGGATAATTCATATCCTCTTAATCCTATCTCTGGTTGACTCAACATTCCAGGAGTCAAGTATTTGACTGTATCCGATGTCAGAAGCTGACAAAGCGGAAGGTGAAATGGAACTGAATTTGACATTCCGAAATGCGATATTAGTGGAAAAGTATTATTAACACGCGCGCGCGCACGTTTGTGAGCACGAGTGTGTGCACGCATTGGCAGGGACCAGACAAATTGTGCTTGCGGACCAAGTTTCTAAAGCGATAAACAGGTCCGTATTATTTTTAATTTGTTTCCTAAGGAATCTTAGGGATAAGCTTTCATAGAATAACATTACCAATTTTTATTGTACCATATTCGTTATATTTTGTACAATTTATTAAATTTTAATTTTTAATGTCAGTCAGATGTTCTTAAATAGCGCATTACGATGATTAAAAAACCACATTTAAAAAAATGTTTTAGTAATTTTGTTAGTTTCTGTAAAAATTAAACAGAAGCTTAATAATGATTGATTGAGCTTAACAACCTATAAATTGATTGAGTTTAGTCTGGTTGTTGAATTTGGTTACTATCTGGTTTATTAATTTTATAAATGATAGTGTAATCATCAAATACATCCAGATAACCTCCATGGTTATTAGATGATTTTTTTAAATCAAGAAAGTTAGTTTATACTTTAGGAAATTGTTATTTTACTATTTTTATTATTCATTTATAATCGTTAACGTACGTTTAAAAATAATGTTATTCTATTTTAGATAAAAAAACGCAATCGACTCATAACTTCCAAAATAGCATCACAGATATACAGTTTTATTTTTATTGTTATTTAGTGATCAGTTTACTCTTTGTTGGTTATCATTTCTGGATTATCTGACACTGGGGTTTTATATTTTTATTTTATTAAATACCTAACAAAAAGGTAGTACAATATTTAAAGATATTTCAAAATTAAGTAGACTTATTTGTGCAGGTTCAAGTCAAGCATTGATGGAGTTGTCAGTGGCAAAACTTGACAGCAGCTTTGTTTTTCGCTTTGACAGCTTTCATTAGAATAAGTGAAACTTTCCGAAACCACAACTGAGAACGTAAACTTTACGCTTATTGCAGTTTAGTTGCTTTCTGTTCTATAACTGTTATGGTCTGAGGGGACAGTCTTTCATAGAAGTATATGCTTTCTTGTTATATGAAATTTCACTATTAAAAAAACTAATAGTTTCTGTTAGTTTATTTCATTTTGAGTTATGCCAGTTAAAATTTCTTGAAATTTAAATAATTACTGCTACAAATAACGAAATATCCGTGTGTTTATTATTAAATTAAGCAATGGTAAACTAACTCATCTAAAAACTTAACATGTCTTTGCTTCGATTGTATTGATTAAGAGCAATTTTAAAGGATGAGACAATATTGGACATTTACTTATTTGTATGTGTTAAAATTTACCTTAATTGAAAAATATTTTACTGATACAACTGAGTATTAAATTTTCTAGAAAAGTACTATTTTGGGTTTAATTACAACAAACCGTGACGGACAGATAAACGAAAGCCATATCGGGTTCTTAATAATTTTTCGGAAATATTGTTTTATGTTGCCAAAACATATACTTTTATAATTGATAACAGTGGACATTATATCTTTCAAATTGTCTTGTTTGAAATTAAAAGGGGAGTCGGTTGACCCTATACAACCCCATGTTAAATTACCAAAGTTTCCGTACCTTTATATTAATAACCGTTTATGATATCAACATAACTTTTTTTATTTTTTTTTTATTGAAGTTTTCTTAATATTTTGACCCGACGAAATAACAAAAATTAAAAATAATTGTTTTTTTTTTAATTTAAAAAGAAAAGTTTAAAAAACCATGTTTTATTGTAAATAAACTGTATTAACTTGTTTTGTTATAAATATTTTAAAATCTGCCGGGTCAACTTTTTAGTTTTAAATTTTCTATAAAAAAACAAAAATCATTGAGATATCTTGAGTAGTTCGTGAGATAATGGTACATAAGTGCAAAAAAAAGTAATCTTTCGGGAAATCGCGTTTAAAAATTATTCTAAGCAAATAATTATACATACACCTACCTTAGTGCATTCCTGCTCCATAAGATGGATTGTCTGGGTCATCTTTATCCTCATATTCATCCTCTAGCCTCCTTCTTGCCAATACTGCACTCTGCCGGCACTTCTTCTCAATTTCACTGACTGCTTTCTCGGCCTTCGCAATTCTAGTTTCATCTAGTTTCTTTAGCGCACTCGCACAGTTAACCCCAGCAATGATGCCTAAACTTAGCTAGAATTTTGCACCTAGCTAGGTTGCCCAGGTTAAAACAAGCTAAGGCTTCATGCACACCAGTTTCTAGAGTCTTCAACATAACAAATTTTCTTTTAGGCAAGCGGGACCAAATCATGTTGTTCATCGACTCGCTCATGTTTTGAGTACCGCCATGTAGACATTTGTTGACTAATTCAGGTGCAGCTATGTCTTTGAAAATTGGCTTGATTACATCCATGATACTCGTGGGAAGGTGGAAGTGTGCGTTGTTGTCGTACCTTTGCTTCTTCAAACTTGCTTGCCAATATTTGCACCAGGTATTACCAGTTTTTGGGCAAAGCGCGTGCGCCGGTTCCTCTTTACTGGAAACTAAATGAAAAAAGAGAGCCCATCCTGCTTGTTTCATTTGTTGCAGGCTGGTTGTATTCCTCCTAATGGCAAGTCCATAATAAATAGCTATTTCTTTTATAGCAACACCAGTAAGTCTGCCTCAGCCGCTAATTGATTTGCCATCAGAAAGTGTTTGGTTGCCCCAAAGCCAGTAGTCGTGTTGACATTCCTCAGCTAAAAATATAACTTTAAAATCTTTATTTATGTAAAATGTATTCTTTTGTGTGTGTGTGCTATAAAATTTCACACACGTCTTGTAAGAACCTAGAGTTAAGA
This sequence comes from Homalodisca vitripennis, assembly GCF_021130785.1. Lineage (NCBI taxonomy): Eukaryota > Metazoa > Arthropoda > Insecta > Hemiptera > Cicadellidae > Homalodisca > Homalodisca vitripennis. The sequence continues at coordinate 59,862 of NW_025776396.1, forward strand.
TATGTTATTAATTGAGTATAAGAACAATTCTAGGTTGTGTTATACATTATGGTACTGAACTTATGAATAAATCTCATTTAAAAAGTATTTAACTACGAATTTGGTTATATATAAAATATTTTATAGTGTCCGCCCATTTAAAATTGTTGACTTTGGCCTACTGGCGATATTTTTCAACCGACACATATAATCTAATCCAACAAGTTATTATTCACAAATAGTGTTTGCATATTGTATAATTAATTGTGAAACTGCCAATATTGAAATTACGATACCAAAAAAAAACAATTTTGAGAGAAAACCTTTTAGAAAATACCTTTTAACTTCTAAATGATTCGATTGCATTAGTTTGTTAATTTTAAACTAGTAACTGCCTATTGTAGCCCTATGGCGAGGGAATACGTCTAGAGCCTGCACAGAGTGTTAATTTCTATCTTTATTATCTAGGCTTTATACGGGTTAAGTTGAGGACTTAGTTTTATATTTTTTTAAGTTAGTTATTTACTTATGACTAATTTATGACAGAGAAACAGGATTATTCAATATGAATAAAGACAAGAAAACAACCTAATTATATTAAATATAATTATGTGATTAGATGGAGGTATTATCAATCTATAATTTAAAATAAGTATTATTGTAATAAACACGCAAATAAAAACAAGCCAATGATCCAAAATTGTTTTAATCTTAATAATGTATTGGACAATGTATGTTATTAAAAACATAGTAATGGATCAAATTGTTGGTATTAAACCTAATATACACTTTTGTATCCGAACGTTGGGTGTTTAATAATTATGAACAACAGATTGTAAATCAGCTTTACATTAAATAAATAAACTCAATAGAATATAAATTTTATAAGTTTAAATTATGCTATAAACATGTTATTCCATGCAACGAATTAAAATAATCTCCTAATATGAAACGAAGAATAAAACAATTTAAAGAGATGTTAAAATAATATTATTCGGTTATATTTCATAAAATATATATTAAATGTAGATAAATAGTAAAACATAAATAGTACGCCTCTCAATGAAATTACAAGGTAATAATTTATTATTTCAATAAGAAGTATTGCCTTTTTTGCTTTTACTATATCGAAACTGAATTATAGCGGAAGCACTCTACTAGAAGTAAGGAGTACACCGGAATCTGGAACGTTGACAGAAACTCACGAACTGGAAGATTCTTAAACTTTACGATACTGAGATTTTCTGACCATTCTCTTCGACATGTCATAGAGTTTCTTCAACAAGAAAATTAGGTTTTACCGTTCCTTAACAAGGACTCAGATTTCTGTGAGTTTTTAATGCAAAACACATTTTAAACTCTACCATCCCAGTTTTGAATTTTAAAATTTGGAATTTATGTGTATGACTACATAATTATCATATTTTAAAGCTCTCCTACCTCACAGTATCAATATTTTTGAGTTAAAATTATGTAATCCATGTAATAATACATACTTACTAGATTTAAAATCTTTTTACCGTTAGAGTATCACTAAGCCCTGTGCCACGCATTTTAAACTGGCTTTCAATTTGCCTACATTTATATCTAAAACCATATGGCCTATAAACTTGAAAGTTTTTACTGTTTAAAGTCAATGAACATATAAATCATCCCTATGGCTTTCAGTGAGGTCAATGGAAAATGTTTTAACATTTTAAAAATTGTTCATAAAAACCATCTTTTAAAAGTATTTTTTTCTATTTTATAAGTAGTAATTTTCTTTTTGTTACCACAACTTCAAAACACACTAATATGTTACTTGTAAAAAAACTTCAGCAACATATCTCAAACTGTTTTTAAAATAAATGTAAATTTAATTAAAAACTTACAGTTTTTTTTAGATGAAAATCTCTTTAACTTGGCCAGAGGTAAAGGATTTTATAAAATTTCTAACTTAGTATAAAGCACCATACATAATACATAGCTTTTACAAATTTAACATTGAATTTAATCGAAAGCATTTATAAAATTGTAATAAAGTTGGTCTAAAAAAGCAATTAAAAATAAGCAAATAATTTACTGTGAATTACTAAATGAAAATCATTAAAAAATAAGTTAAAAACTATCCGTCAACTATATTGAAAATTATTGCAATATTTAGATATATTAAAACGATATATAAGTTTTGTCACAACGAAAATATACTTGTCCAGTGTTGACACACTCAGCTGTCAGACATGCCCCAGCTGTTGCTTTGGAAACTGTTAGCTTCTCCCCCATACATTTATGTACTGCTAAATCAGATTGTGAGGACACCTTTGTTATAAATTTATAAAACTATATATGCTTTAAGGCGTTTTCTTTTCTAGCATTTTAAATTTAATTCACATTAGTTTTAAAGTGCAATTAATAAAAATGTTAATTCACTTATAAAACTTCATTAACTTAAATACGTAATATATATATATATTTTATATATTACGTATTTGATGAAGAACTAACATCAGCATTTAACCAAGAAATCCGTGATTATCTTACTCAAGAGGCTGCTAATGAAGATCTTTCAGATGATATGCTAAATCTTCTTGTCCCAAAAGTACCGAAAACACCAGTTTTCTACCATTTACCAAAAATACATAAACCATCGAGACCACCTCCTGGCAGACCTATCGTGGCAAGCATCGGTTCTCCTACAGAGCGAATCTCAGCATTCGTAGATGACAACCTGCAACCCCTGGTGAGAAATCTTCCATCCTACATCAAAGACACCAGACACTTTTTATCAAGACTCAAGGATGTTCACCAGCCACTTCCTGATGAGACGATTCTTGTAACGATAGATGTAGAATCGCTTTACACTAACATTCCACATCAAGGTGGTCTGGAAGCCGCCACACATTTTCTTGAAAGAAGGCCAAATAACACTAAACCTTCAACAAACTTTTTAACCTCACTCATTCATTTAATTTTAACAATGAATAATTTCAAATTCATGGATCAGAACTATCTCCAAATTAAAGGAACGGCGATGGGTACTCGAATGGCCCCATCATACGCCAACCTTTTTATGGGATTTGTAGAACAAAATTTTCTTAAAACTCAAAATTCCCTTCCTTTATTGTGGCTAAGATTTATAGATGACATTTTTGTAGTCTGGAATCATGGGTTAGAGAAACTTCATCATTTCCTTGATAGTTTAAATAAATTTTCATGTCTTAACTTTAATTGGAATATTAATCACAAAATTCGTCACTTTTTTGGATGTTGAAGTTTTTCTAGAAAATCATAATTTAAAAACCAAAATACATGTTAAGGGTACTAACAAAATGAATTACTTGCATTACAGTAGCTGCCATCCAAATCATGTAAAAAAGTCCATTCCAAAAAGTCTTTCCCTTAGAGCCAAATCCTTATGTACAAACGCTTCAGATTTCAAAATTTACAAAAGCAAACTTACTAAAGCTCTTTCCAACAGGGGATACCCTACAAAACTTTTGAACCGGCAGCTCAGACAACCAAAAAAGGCTACAACTATTCCAAATCACTTCCAAAATGATCCTAAATTTATAACAAAATTTTATCCTGGTTTGCACAAATTCAATAGAGTTATGAAAATTGGCTATGAAATTTTAAAAAACTCGCCCTTAACTGAGAAATTATTGTCCAGGCCACCTAGAATAGTATTTAAGAGACCTAAAAATTTGAAGAATATGCTTGTAAGGCCCAAAATTCATGTTGGAAAAAATTATGAAAATTTATCTTTTGGCTGTGAACCTTGTAATAAACCACGTTGTGGTATTTGCAAAATTATGGATAAGACCGATCAATTCCAAAGTAGTGTAACTAAAAAAACTTATCCAATAGCTGGTAAATTGGACTGTACCTCCAACAATTCAATTTACCAGCTAACCTGTAGGTTTTGTCCCAAGGACTACATTGGGCAAACCTCTAATTCTTTGCGGGTAAGAATGACCGGTCACCGTTTTTCTATCAATCACAAAGACGACAAAAAAACCAGTAGCCTTACACGCTATTCACCATAACAAAAGCTTTGAGGATTGTTACAAACTCAAAGCTATAAGCAAAATTACTCCTTGTGAAAACAGCTCTCGAAATGATTTAAATTTAAGGAATACTGAATTGGCACACCAACTTATATTAAAATCAAAACAACCATATGGACTTTAACATTCGCTAAATTATTGTTTTCCACTTGAATAATTAGATTGTGATACAAATTTACCTAAATTCAAAATTATATTATATTATGTTATTATTGTTAAATTAAAAACAACTAATCAAACCTTGTGTACATGTCAAAATTGTATTTACATTTAGAATGTTTATTATCAGGTGTTTCTTCCTTTGTTTGTTTATTTTATTCTGTGTTATTATTGTGTACTTGAAAAAGTTGTTTAATACAACGAAATATTGTACAAGATAATTGTAGTTTTCTTTTGAACTGCTTAAGAGACTATATATATATGTGTGTGTGTGTGTGTGTGTGTGTGTGTGTGTGAGTAGATATGAATGTGAGGGTTCTAGCTCACTTTTGGGACAGTCAGAAAATCAACGTAAAAAACTGTTTAAAGGACAATAAACTAATCTGTAACTCACGAATGAAAAATTAACCGAATCTATAGCTGTTTTACTGTTCATTGTAGGCTTCTAATTTATAAGCTGTTTTAATGAAAAAATCCAGAAATCTTCGAAATCTTTATTCCACGAAGTTAATTGTAACACAGTCTTTATCTTTAATAGTCTTCTTTCCAGTAACAACCAAGTGTAATTTTTCATTTTTGTTCAATTCTTTAATCTTTTTTCATCCAAAACAGTCAAAAATCTTTTTGGCAAGTGTACTTTACAATCTTCCAACTCGGCAATTATTGTAAACCCGAATTTATCTTTCATTTTCTCCAAATTCACAATTTTGTATTTCTTATTTTCTTCTAATTCTATTAATTTCTTGTATTCTTTGAATGTTAAATCACCAACCTTATTCAACTCTTGTAACAGTGCCATTTACATAGAAAAAATTAATACTTCTACACTTTTATTAAGGTGAAAAATCAACACTATACTTCCAAAATACACAAAAAACCGGGGTTTTGACCCTAAAAACGTGTTTTTAGGGTCAAAACCACAGCTCTTAAGGTGCATATACTAGAGTTTTTTTTTTTTTTGAAAAAATCCTGAAAATCTACTGAATTTCTCCAATTATTGCGAATTTTTAGCTTTAAAGTTGATAATGTGAACGATATTTCTCGAAAAATCACTACAAAATTGAAATTTAAAAAATCTCTAAATGAAATTTTTTCTATATAAATAGAAGAATCAAAGGCTGTTTAACCATAAATTGTGCTGATTTGTATCAAATTTTAGTAAAAATCTGTACTTTTCAAAGTGTTAGTTAAACAAATTTTTCTTCTTTAAATAGAAGAATCAAAGGCTGTTCAACCATAAATTGTGCTGATTTTTATCAAATTTTGATAAAAATCCTTAGAAATCTACTGAATTATTGCTATTTTTCAGCTTAATAAAAAGATATTTTACTAAAAAGTAAAACTTGGCAGATTCAAATTTTCCCTATTTAAATGGAGAGGAAAAAGATATCCTGCCCGTACTGCAAAAAAGATGTTTTCGAACATCATTTTAACCCCGACATTATAAGTCGAAAAATCATTTGAAGAACAAAGAAATTTATAATAAAGAACTAAATTATTTGAGGACTTGGGCTAAAGAGAATCAAATCGATGGTCACGAGAAGATGTACAATATAGAAAAATTGCGTGAACTAAAGAAAAATTTTAAGGAAAGTAAAAAAGATCTCAATCTATTTAAAGATGAAAAAATTCAATCAATCGCTGAGAAATTGTCCATTGAAACAAACGATAAAACTAAGTCTGAAATGATCGAAGAAATTGACAAAACTCTTAATGAGAAACCTGAAAATATCATTGATGTAGAAGTTTTATCCTCAATACATGGTCTATTTAAGCAATACATTTTAACAAATTTGAACGACAATTTCATGTCAATTTACAAATATCTTTCTATTTTGCGCCCAGAAATTAAAAGTTTAATCGAAAAATTTCAAGAAACTGTGAAAAATAGTAAAGGATATCTCTCTTTAGAATGCGAATACGAACGAACTTTAGTGAACGGTGAAACACAAACTTGTCCAATGTACTTTACTATAAAAGCAGACGAGATCTTTGATGTAAACGACTTTATTACTAAGCAATTTAATAAATTAACACATCGAGAACAGACAAAATCATCCAAATAAGGGTTCTGGATGGACATTTAAAAGCTGTAAACAACTAGTTTTGAGCCTTAATAAACACGAAATAATGAACGCAGGATCATACATCGATTTGCCAAAGAAAATCAAAGATAAGAAAGCTTGTGTAAATATCAAAAATAAAGATGATTTCTGTTTTGTTTATTCTATCCGATGCGCTATTGAAAAACCTGAAAAGAATGCTGACAGAGCAAAGCAATACGAGAAATTTGTAAATGACGAGATAATTTTCAGGTTTCGAGTATCCAATGTCCTTAAAAGATATACAATTATTTGAAAAACGAAGCAGTAAAGCAAAGTATAATTATCCGAAAATGTCTGTAAATGTCTATAGTTTTGATGAAAAACTCAATATTGTTCCGTTACAAATTTCAGAAATTTATGATGCCGAGTTAGAAATCGATTTATTGTATGTTAAACAAGATGACAAATCTCATTATGTTTTGATAACAGATTTAAATAAGCTCGTTTTCTCTCAGTTATCTAAGTGTAAAAATAAAAAATTTCTATGCAGAAGATGTTTAAGCCATTTCTACAAATCTGGAGATTTAACAGACCATTTAGAAATTTGTAAAAAATCACGAAGTTTGTAAGCCAATTATGCCGTTTCCAGGTCAAACAACAACATTTATTAATTATCAAAAGAAATTTTCTCATCCTTACGTTATTTATATCGATTTTGAAAGCATATTAGAGAAGATTCTCACATGCAAAAACAATCCGCAAAAGTCGACTACAACCAAGATTCAGAAGCACATTCCTTATGGTTTTACTCTATATTTAGTGTCAAATGTGACAAATCGCATGTACAAACCGATATGTTATCGAGCCAAAAATGAAGAAGATTTGCCGAATGTTCCAAAACAATTGTTTGAAGAGCTCAATAAATTATCGAAATACATAGCTAAAAAATATAATTCTAAGAACCAAAAACCCATGAAATTAACTGAAGAAGAAGAAATTTCGTATCAAAATTCCAGTCTTTGTCATATTTGTGAATGTGAGGGTTTTGATAATCAAACAAGAAAAAAAGTACGAGATCATTGTCATTTAACAGGTAAATTTCGAGGTGCTGCTCATTTATCTTGTAACTTGAATCTCAAATTTCCTCAAAATATTCCCGTTTTCTGCCACAATATGTCAAATTACGATGCTCATTTGTACATAAAAAGAATTGGCTAAACAGTATGGTAATGTTGATTTGATCGCAAACACAGATGAGAAATATATAAATTATTCAGTAAATTCAGGATATGGGTATGAGTTTGAAGATGATAAACCAAGAAAGTTCATCAAGTTTTCTTTCGTAGATACGTTCAGATTTATGGCATCGTCTATAGAAAAGTTAGCTAAAAACCTCAAAAAAGATGATTTCAAACATACAAATCATTTTATACAAGATGGTCTGAACGCAATTCTAGATAGACAACCAAATGACGAAGAAGAAATCTTTAAAATTCTATCTGGAAAAGGCATATGTCCTTACGAATTTATCGACAGTATTAAAAAACTTGATTACACAGAAGAATTGAGAATTCAAGATTTCTATTCACTTTTGACAGACGAGAGCATATCTGAGAAAGATTTTCAACACTACTTAAATGTATGGAACAAATTAAAAGTAAAAAATCTAGGAAATTACTCCGATCTCTATAACATTCAAGATGTTCTATTGCTCGCTGATATCTTTGAAAATTTTAGGAATATTTGTTTGAATTGCTATAAACTTGATCCAGCACACTATGTAACAGCTCCCAGTCTTGCATGGGATGCTATGTTTAAAAATTAACGAAGATAGAATTACAATTAATTAGTGATTATAATATGTATTTGATGATCGAAAAAGGTATTCGCGGAGGCATTTCTCAGTGTATTAAACGATATGTGAAAGCAAATAACAAATATTTAAAAGATTTTGATAAGACAAAGCCCGAAAACTATTTGTTGTACGTCGATGCAAACAACCTTTATGGGTATGGACTTATGCAAAATTTACCATATAACGAAATCAAGTGGATGGATCCTAAAACGTATACAACAGCAGAATGGAAAGAAACAATTTTTGGAACTCACTGGCGACGAAGATTATGGATATATTTTAGAAGTTGATCTTGAATATCCAACAAATTTACACGAACATCACAAGGATTTACCTCTTGCTCCAGAACATTTTAAAAACAAACTTTGCCACAACTCTACTGGATAAAACTGAATACGTTGTTCATTCGAGAAATTTGAAATTCTATCTGGAACAAGGAATGGTGTTAAAACATGTGAATAGAGTTATCGCATTCGATCAGAAGCCTTTTATGAAAGAATACATTGATTTTAACACAAACATGAGAACCAAAGCTACAAGCGACTTTGAAAAGGACTTTTACAAGTTAATGAACAACTCTGTTTTTGGAAAAAGTATGGAAAATGTGCGAAATAGATGTGATATTAGACTAGGAAATGAAGAATTTTCAATGAAACAAGCTAAGAAAACAAATTTCAAATGCTTTAACATCTTTGACGACAACTGTATAGCGAGTCACATGTACAAACAAAAGGTTAAATTTAACAAACCGATTTACATAGGATTTTCAGTTCTCGACCTCTCAAAATTGCTAATGTACGAGTTTTATTACAACAAATTAAAGAAGTTTGATCCAGATTTGAATCTGTGTTACATGGATACAGACAGTTATTTCCTAGAATTGAAACGAGATCCTTTTAAAATTATTAAAGAAAATATAGATGATTTCGATACGAGCGACTATCCAAAAGATCATGAATGTTTCACTACTAAAAATAAGAAGGTAATAGGGAAATTCAAAGACGAATTGAACGGCGAGATATTAGAAGAATTTTGTGGTTTAAGATCAAAGATGTACTCGTACAAATATCTAGACAAAAATCCAGTTAGGTGTAAAGGAATTAAGAGAAGCGTTGTAAATAAAACAATAAATATCGAAAACTTAAAGAGATGTTTGTTCGAAGATAAAGAAGAATTTAGGGAGATGACTGTAATAAAAAGCTATAAACATGAATTGTATACCATCACTATAAACAAGTTAGCACTGAACGCTAAAGATGATAAGAGAATTGTCCTAGAAAATAAGATCGATACAGTACCTTATGGCTATAAAAATGAAGCAAAATCTGATATATTAGATGAGTTAAATAAACTTGGAAACTTTGACATGTAAATGGAAGGTGATTTGATTCACTGCCACAAATGCAAGAAAAAAACGAAAAATATAGATTCTAAAATCCGTTCAAACTCAAAACGGGTTGTATAGAATTGCAGCAAAATGTTCAAAATGTAAGACAAACAAGAGTAAGTTTATAAAGAATCCAAATCCAAAACCTGTTAAGCAAGAATTGAAGACTAAAGATGAGATAGAGATTGAAGCTCGAGAAATTCATGCACCAGTACGAAAAAAAGTTTAAAAAGAGAAAAATTATAACTTTAGGAATTGACGATTTTATGGGCAGCAGATTTAGTTATAATGTCTAACTATTCGGATCAAAATGATGGATTCAAGTATATGTTAAATGTTATTGATACTTTCTCAAAATATGCTTGGTCAAGAGCTATCAAAAGAAAAAACGGCAAGGATGTTTCAAAAGCTTTCGAAGATATAGTAAAAGATGCCATAAGGATCAATCACAAACCTCCTAACCTACTTCATACAGATAAGGGTTTAGAGTTTAAAAATAAAGAATTTAACGATGTTTTGAGGAAATACAACATTAAGATTTATCATACTGAAAACGAAGAGAAATCAAGTATTGTAGAGAGATATAACAGAACTCAAAATGAGAGAGAATGAAAGTAATTTTTGTGATTAATAAAAACTTTAAATGGATCGATATTCTTCAAAAAATCGTAAACAATTATAACGATACAGTTCACAGCACAATCAAAATGAAACCGAAAGACGTAGATAAGGATGCAGAAAAGGAGTTATTAGAGTCGGTTTTTAAGTATGTTTCCACCAGAAATTCACACGAAAACTAAATTTAAAGTCAATGATCATGTAAGAATTGTTAGTAAAAAACAAACATTTTCGAACAAATATAAGAACAATTAGTCAAGAGAAATCTTTGTGATTTATCAAATTAATAACACAGATCCTGTAACTTATAGTATAAAAGATTTAAATAATGAAGAAATAACCGGAAAGTTTTTATGAATATGAATTGAGAAAGTCAAAGATTTTTTCTATATAAAAATATGGAGGCTCAAAAGAAATGTTCAAGGTGCAAAGAATTTAAAGATTTTGAAGCTTTTCATAAAAATAAGAATACCAAAGATGGATTATACTATTATTGTAAGGATTGTCATAAAAAATATGCAAGAGAATTATACGATAAATTAGAAAAATTAACGTTAGAAGAGAAAAAATGTTGCGTTTGTAAAGAAATTAAGGATATTTCCAAATTTTACGATTGGCATTATAGTAAAGATAACAAGAAGGCTTTTTGTAGAGATTGTGCTAGAAGAAATTAAACGAGAAAGTCAAAAGAAACCGACTCTTTGCGAGTGTGGACGAATCATTCAATGGTTACCTTATCTTCAAAAACATTTACAAACAAAATATCATAATTCGAGAGTTTAATAAAATTTATTAACATTTTCATCGTGTAATTTAGATATTCTATAAATCAGTCTAGATTCTGCCATATTTGTAGTAAAATGATTTCCGTTGTATAAAATATTCAAAGATTCTTTCATTTGGTTATACAGATTGATAGAATTTGGTTCGTCATCAATGAACAAAATCTCTAATTCAGGATAATTTATTTTTAGATGTTTTAATCGGTTTGGTATTTCTCGTTTCTGAGCTCTGATAACGTAATAAGGATATTCCCACATGTGATTCTTCTTAATTAACACAAAAACATGGTGTTTTTTCTTATCAAAATCTTTACATACCATATCTCTCTTCATTAATTCCATTCGCAATTCTTGATTCTCTATTTTCAAGGATTTCATTTGACCTGAAATTTGTAACTGTTTTATTTCATCTTTTAACTGCTTATTTTCGTTTTCAAGTTTGTACACACCAAATTTTACGAATGCTTGGTAAAACATCTCTCGTAAACCCATTGTTGAAAGCTTTTTGCTTCTATTTTATGAGATCTTAAAATTAACGAATAAAGTCCTGATTCATTAATGAAAATAGTATCTTTGTGAATATTTGCGAGGTGGCCCTCGAGGGCTACCTTATCTTTTAGATAAAAGTATTGAGATTTGTCACCTTCATCGACATTATTTCTAATCGCTTTTTCTGTATTGTTATATTCCAATATTTCTGCAACATCTTTAGCCTTAAACCAAAATTCATTATTTTCGTTAACAATTGTTAAAATTTCTTTATTATTGAATTTTAGTTGATTATTTCTTAGATCTATGACTGACTCCATTAAGATAGAAAAAATTTAACAAGCAATTTTTATTTTGAGAGACCTGGTTCATTAATAAAAACAGTACAGGGATGAAGATTGTTAAGGGGCCATTCGAATAGACCCTTGTTTTTTAAGTAAAAATATTGAATTTTGTCATCATCATCAACGTTTAATATGATTGCTTGTCAAGTATTTTCATATTCTAACACCTCTGCAACATCTTTAGCTTTAAACCAGATTACATTGTTTTCGTCTACAATCGTTACAATGTCTTTGTTATTGAATGTAGGTCTACAACTGACTCCATTTAACTAGTAATTTTTATTTTGAGTGTAAAGTCTAGATTCATTAACGAAAACAGTGTTATTTTGGAAGTTTGAAGGTAAGCTATTTATAGCCCCCCTTATATTTAGATTAAAATAGAAGTTTTTATCATCTTCGTCAACGTTTATTCTGATCGTTTGCATAGTATTTTCATATTCTAGAATTTTTGCTACGTCTTTAGCCTTAAACCAGATCACATTGTTTTCGTCAACAATCGTAAAGATATGTTTGTTATTGAATTTTAGTTGATTATTGAGTAGGTATACAACTGACTCCATTTAGATAGAAAAGAAATTTAACTAGTAATTTTTATTTTGAGAATAAAGGCCAGATTCATTGATGAAAACAGTGTTTTTTTGAAAGTTTGAAGGCGGGGGCGAATCACCCCTACCTTCAGAATGTATGTTTTTCGAAGCTTTTTTTTTATATTTTTCTTTAATATGTTCTTTAATTGCTTTCTTCGTATCTTTATATTCTAACACCTCTGCAACATCTTTCGCCTTAAACCAAAATTCATTATTTTGAGTGTAAAGTCCAGATTCATTGATAAAAACAGTGTTTTTTTAAAGTTTGAAGGTAAGAACGATTCGTCCCCCCCTTGATTCATCATTCTCTTTCGACAATCTTAAATAAATTGTTGTTTTTACTCTCATTATTTAATAAATTTCCCTCAGAGTCTTGTATAGTTAGAGCGATTTTTTGAATTCTTTTAATATTTTTTCTAATTGGAATATAATCGATTTCATTTGGTTTTTCACTGATTTTTGATCCATAAGCAACATTTGGGAAAAAAGTGTACAAAATTTCAGATTCTTTTTTGTGTAAATGTTCGGTATGATTTTCAAAACTAGGTTCAACGAGATTGCAGTGCACTTCAATTACATCGAACGGTCTAAATTTTGGCGTTTTATTTCCTAAATATACCTGATTTGGCTCAATAGTTTCTTGAACAAACCCTAATAAATCTACAATAATTGCTGAAAACATTATTCTTACTGGTGATTTTATTTGAATTTTATTAGAGAGATAATTTTTTTTGCATTTCAAACTTGTTTTCGTCAAAGTTTAAAGATTTATCTGATTGTTTGAATGTTTTCAGATAATTTTTAAGGGAATTTTTAATTTGATCGAAAGTATAATATCCTTTGTTTAAACCATAATATTTTGTTATGTTCTTCTCACTAAATCCTATACAATAAGGAGAACTTTCACTAATATTTATTACAAAATTGTCAGAATAAAAACCGCTTAAACCGATAAAATAATTTGATTCTTCCTCTAAGTGTATAGGATGTTCCCAAGTTTAAAACTAATTTAGAGCTTTCTGAAGTCAACTTGAACAGCTTCATTTTCGCAAGCGTTGCTTCAAGATGAAAATCTTCTATTTAAATGGAGAAATTTTTAAAGCAAAAAGATCAGATAAAACTTCAAACGTTTGAAGAAAATAAGAAAGATCAACCAATCAGATTGTTAATTGTTGGTTCAAGTGGATGTGGAAAAAAACAACTTTATTATTGAATTTTATCTACAATAGGTTGATTCCTTATTCCAATTTATATGTTTTTAGTAAATCTTTAGAACAAGACGCCTATAAAAAATTACAAGAAAGATTTGAAAATATTGAGAAAAACTTAAACAAAAAAATATCACATTTTTATAATGCCTCTGAGGACATAGTTCCGTTAAGCGAATGTAAACCGAATTCTTTAATCGTTTTCGATGACTGTATTTTAGAAAATCAAGACGTTATTAAGGAATATTTCGTAATGTCTCGTCACAAAAACATATCTTGTATCTATCTTTCCCAATGCTTTTCAAAGGTTGATAAACAAGTTTATTAGAAATAATTTGAATATGTTGTGTGTTTTTAAGCAAGATGATCACTATTCGAGAAAAATTTACAACAATTATGTGGGATCTGATATGAGTTTTTAACCACTTTAATGAATTATGTGATAAAATTTGGAAAGAAGACTACGGATTTTTAACTATTAATCTAACTTTGAAGCCTAAAAATGGTAAATATCTGAATAAATTTTCTAATATAAATGCTGCTCAGTGGTCTCGATAAAATATTTGTTACAATTATTTTTATATAATCTTTACTTTTTATTTACATTATGAAAATAACAGAAAAACGGTAAATCTGTTCACGTTCCACGTTTCACGTTCCACGTTCACGTTCATGTTTCACGTTCATGTTTCACGTTCATGTTTCACGTTTCGTGTTTACGTTCCACGTTCACGTTCCACGTTCCACGTTCACGTTCCACGTTCATGTTTCACGTTCACGTTTTTACGTTCCACGTTCACGTTTTACGTTCCACGTTCACGTTCCACGTTCATGTTTCACGTTCACGTTTTACGTTCCACGTTCACGTTTTCACGTTTACGTTCCACGTTTCACTGTTTACGTTTCCACGTTTTCAAAATTTTCCTAAATAAATGGCGAACGTAACTTCAGAAGAAGCAAAAAAACTTGATCAAATCGAAAAGAAATTAATCAAAGAATTTAAAGAACAGATTCGAATTGATGAAAAAGAACAAGAATTTATTCAAAAAATTAATCAACCTGTAACATCTGCAATAAAAAATGTTGAGGGCAAAATTGAAAATGTTTTAAGCGATAATCAAAATTTGATGAATTTGGTTTCCAGTTGTACGACAATTTGCTGATATTTCGATACCAGAATCTGAGTTTGAATTGCCAAAATTACCATCTTCAACACCATTTAGACCTCGAATCATTGAAGACTCTACCATAGTTGAACCAATAAGTCCTGGAACAACGGATATAATAATTGGTGAAATTGGTTAGTAAAAAATTCCTTCCTAGAGCGAAGGATGATAAATTTGGTTTGTATTGGGACAGAAAAAAGAAAAGTTTTATGATTGGAAATTTGCCCGTGAATTTTGAACATAATGATATAATTATTGAAGATAAAACATATAAAGGAACTCAAGGTTTATGGAGATTATTAACAGGCACTGATGTTCCAAAAGATAATTTATATTCTGAAGAAGACTTGAAAAAGTATACTGAAATTTTATGGGAATCTGACTCAATTTACAAAAATAATGATCCATCAACTAAGAAACCAAAGTCAAGTAAAGGTAAAAAATATCTCAATTTGATTAAACCAATTTGGGAAAAACGAATCGAAGGATCTGGTATAAGAAAATACAGTGATAATAAGATTGAGTACAGATATATCGACGATTTGACAAAACTCGATGGAATTATAAATTATATTTATGCTCAAGAAAAGGCTGGAAACAACAATTTTTTGAACGAAAAGAAAGCGATTAAAGATTTTATTTCGAACAAACTTGATGAAATGATTGAAAAACCTGATGGAATTAAATATTTAAAACGAGTTTTGCCGGCAATAAGTTCATCTATTGATTGAAGGTAGCGGACTTTTGAATGATTTTTATCAACAATTTTACCTTTTGAATTACACGTACCAACTTATCAGTATCTGGGGCCTGGCACAAAACTCGAAAAAAGACTAAAAAGAGGAGATACTGGTATAAATAAATTAGATCAAGCTGCTATGGAACACGATATTTTTTATGCAAAACATAGAGACACAAATTCCAGACATATCGCAGATAAAGTTTTGCAAGATAAAGCAATGGATAGATTTTTATCAAAAGATGCTAGTTTAGGTGAAAGATTTGTTGCGCTTCCAACAGCTGGAGCAATGTTTTTGAAGAGAAAACTAGGAATGGGAATCGAAGAGAACTTGAAATTTTTAACTATATAAATGGAGGTGAATGTAAATTTCAGCAAAATCAGAAAGAAAAAAATAAAATCCGCTTTTAAGAAGAAAATACCCGTTAGTATTCAATTTAAAATAGATCAACTAAAAAATGGCGAAGATAAGATATTTTTAACAAATAGACAATACAATAAACTCGAAAAACATAAGAAAAACAATAAAGGAACCAGAATAGAATTTTCTTATAATCAGTTGAAAGAACTTAAAAATGGTGGACTTTTGAAAGATTTATTAGATTTTGGAGAAAATATTCCAGTTGTTAAAAATGTTGTTCCTTATGTTCGTAAAGCTGCTCCAATCGTTAAAAAAAGATGTGATTCCTATTGTTCGAAACATTTTAAATTGGTTAGATAAAGAGTTGGAAGATGTTACAGGATCTGGATTAGATGAAAAAACTTTGAATTACGTGAAATCAAAACATTGAAAAAAAAATTTAAACCTTTAACATTCGGGGAATTGGAAGAAATCTGCAAAAACATTAAACATTTTAGAGGAATCTTCATGAGAGATACATTACCTGAAAAAGTTAAGAAATTTGAATGTGGAATTGTGAATTTAGACTCGATTATGGGAAGTGGAACGCATTGGATTTGTTATTATAAAAATGATAAGAATGCATGTTATTTTGATTCGTATGGAAGAATTGAGGACAAACCACCTATAGAATTGATTAAATATTTGAAAAAATCAAGCGTCTACTACAATGATTCTCAGATTCAAGACTATAAAGATCCCCCAATTTGTGGTCATTTATGTGTTTTTGTGTTGAATGAACTGAGTAATGGTAAAGATTTTAAAGAAGTTGTTAACAAATTATTGCTTAATAAATATGGATTCACAAAATATTTTTGACGTATTTGGAACACAAATTATTCAAAATGTAGATAATAGTTTGAATTTTGATAGTTTGAGAAATGAGTTTGATAACAAGTTAGAAAATTTATTACAAAACCTTCCAGATTCAGATATGTTTGCTGTCGAGATTGAAGATTTTAAAGCAGAATATGATAACAAACTTGCAAATTTCATGAGTTTCAAATGAAGTTGCTGATAAAATAAAAACATTGGAAAAAGAAGTTGATAATGGTGTAAAAAAATTATTTACCAATTTAATGTCTCATATCGAAAAAGCTGATAAAATTACTGAAGGGATCAAAGTTGAAAAGAATTATGTTAGTTTGGCTAATAAAAAAAGAATTGTCGGTGTTCGACCTGGTATTGACAAACATGATGTTGTTGTTAAAGAACAAATTTTAAAAACCTCTAAAATTATCAGAAAACATCGATATTGTTGATTTACATGATCCGAATGTTAAAAATGCCTTAGATTTTAAAGGAAAAAGAATTAGCGGTGTTAGTAAAGGAATTAATCCATTTTGATGTTGTTGTAATGATTCAATTAGAAGATCCTATTAAAATGTTTAATGAACTAAAACAAAATTATGAGAATCATAAACAGCATGTTAAAGATTTTACAACAGAAGTCTATGAAAAAACTTGAAGCGAGAAGTAAATAGATCTATAGAAAAATTGTGATGAAAAATTTACAAATTTTGAGGAAAATTTCAATCTATATAAAGGCGATCTTTATGGAAAAATAACAAACTTTTTGGAACATTTTCGCTAAATTTCAAGAGGGTTTTAATGAAACCGATAGAAAAAATGGTGAAGTTTTTAAAAGAAGTAGTTACTAATCAATCTTTACTTCATGATAAATTAATTAAACTAGAAGAAAACTTTGGCGAAATTAATGAAAAAGTTATAAAAAATAAGCAGTCTTTTGATAAGTTTAGTTTAGATGCCACAAAAACTTTTGAGAATATTGATCATAAACTCGTTGAATACAACGATTTATATCTCGATAAAGTAAATAAACTAGAAGAAAACTTTAATAAATTTAAAGAAGATGTTAATAAAACTTTTGAAAACATCGACAACAGATTTAATGGAGTAGGCGGCTATGATGACTAAATTTTCCTTATATAAATGGCGCTCATATATTGTGTGAGATGTAAAGAAAAAACTGCAACAAATGATATAAAAATACTATGCAAACATCAATGGAGTTAAAAGAATTTCTGGAAAATGTGCTGAATGTAACGCTAAAAAGAGCCAATTTATGAAAACTTGATTTTGAAATTTTTTCTTAATAAATAGAGATGGCGGGACATTACAGTGCTTTCGATCTTTTTATAATGCAACACGAAAGAGATTTGAAAAAAGAACATTGGGATGACATTTCTCAAAAATATGAATTATCCGAAGATATGATGAGATTATACGTAAACAAATTGAATTGGTATAACATTGCTAAATATCAAACTTTATCATCAGAGTTCATTCAAGAAAATATACATTATCAATTAAAAGATCATATGTCTGTTCTTTGTCTCTATCAACACTTGAGTATAAAGTTTTTGGATGAAAATAAAGATACAGTTGATTGGAATAATATTATAGATAGCGGTTACTATCCTGTGCAAATTTTATTGAAATATGTGACCGAGATCGCAAAATTTAAGGAAGAGAATCCTGAATATGACGAAGTAGATCATTAAAAATGACTCTAATCTTTTTAATTATTTTACTAAAATTTATATCTTTTCTTATAAAAACGTACATTAGATCGATGAAAAAATGATACACGATGTTTAAAATTTCTAAATTTTCTCTTATTAAATGGCGGACTACAGAAAATATGCTAGTGATATTGAAAGGGCGGAGTTTAAAAATTTCTATCCAATTAGTAAACAACATTTGAATGAACCGAATAAAAGAACTGAGTTTAATATTGATTTTGGAGATAACTTTTGCTCGTCTAACTTCCAGTTTTATATTTCTGGAACTTTAACAAAACAAGATGGTCAAGCATATCTTGGAACTGATAATGTTAGATTAATCGATAATTTTATACCGTTTTTATTTTCTAAGATTGAAGTAAGAAAACACAATAAATTGATAGAAGAAGTCGAAAACTGTGGCCAATTAAGCACTATTAAAGGAACCATTTGTTATTCCAAAAGTGATGTATTTTCTCAAACAGTTTTGAATCAACTTTTAAATTTGGACAATTTGAAGCGGTCGGTGATTTAGCACATTTCGGCTTAGGATTTTTTGAAAATGTTACTATTCCGATCTATAAAGGAGGATTTTATCTAAGTTTTATAAGAGCTGAAGACGATGATGTGATTCTGAAGACTGCAACTGGAAATGTTATGCCTGTTGATGGCAAAATTACAATTAACGAGTTTTTTCATTAGAGTTCCGATGATTGATTACAAAACCACGAGTAAAATTCAGTTGATTGATGAAATTATAAAATCTCAAAACATCACGTTTAATTTTCTAGATTGGCAATGTATTGAGCAAAAAGGTATTTCCGGAACAACTTATTCGTTCGATATCACAAATATTTATAGAAATATCTTCAATCCCAAGTTCGTTATCATAGGTTTTCAAACAGATAGACAGAATAATCAAGAAAAAAATCCTTCAAAGTTTGATAGTTTGGATGTAAAAAATATTAGAGTAAAATTGAATGGTTCTTATTATCCAGATGAATTACAAAATTTTAAACATTTCCGGTGGTCTTTTCAGAATCATGTATCAGATGTATCAAGATTTTAAGAAAGTTTACTACAAAAATATGGAAATGTATTACAACCCCAAAGAATTTATAGCAAATAGACCCATTTATGTCATTGATACAACAAAGAGTTTGACAAATATTTCTAGTTCAAAGAACGATATAATTATCAATATGTATTTTCAAAATGCTGTTACAAACGCGATTTGTTATGTGGTTGTGGTTTCTGAGAAATTTTTTATCATATGACGTGATTAAGAACGATATTAAAGAAATTCAGTAAAAATCGTCTTATTTTCTGTTGAGCGAATGTTAGCAAATTTCATTATTTCCGTTTATAGATTTTCATTTAGATTTCTGGATTTTTTCATTAAAACAGCTTATAAATTAGAAGCCTACAATGAACAGTAAAACAGCTATAGATTCGGTTAATTTTTCATTCGTGAGTTACAGATTAGTTTATTGTCCTTTAAACAGTATTTTACGTTGATTTTCTGACTGTCCCAAAAGTGAGCTAAGAACCCTCACATTCATATCTACTTGTGTGTGTGTGTGTGTGTGTGTGTGTGTGTGTGTGTGTGTGTGTGTGTGTGTGTGTGTGTGTGTGTGTGTGTGTGTGTGTGTGTGTGTGTGTGTGTGTGTGTGTGTGTGTAATATTGTATATATATATATATATATAATATATAAAATAATAATAATGATATATATATATATACATTTTTTAGAAATTGTAATTTTATTGCTATGCAAATAAATCACAGACTAGAAATGTATAGTCAAAAATATAATTCTAATAGAAATGTAGGCTATATAATATATTTAATTCTGATTATATGTTATGTAATAAATATTATTTATTTTGAACACGGACTAAAACAGAACTATATTTTACCATACTTATCTATATATATATATATATATATATATATATATATATATATATTGTGGGGTAGTTTGTCGGAAAAGGTTTTCTGATTATTTTTACACTGAACAAAGCAACTCAAATAATCTGCACATTTAGTGTAAAGGAATCTTAATGAAGCTCGATGTAATGACTTTGCCTAGTGTCTATGTACTCTAGAGAGTCATGTTGTCTTTCCTGGTGCGGGATTAGTTGAGGTATGGATATGGATATGATACAACGGCAAGAGATTACGGTAGTTCACACGCTAAAAGTTTATTATTTTGTCCTATCTCCTACAGTTTTCAGGTTCAGGAAATTTTAAGAAATAATATATAAAATAAATTAATAGACTTAATAATAGAATATATTTACCACGTTATATCATTTGAAAGGGGAGTCGGTTGACCCAAAGGGTAAAAAATTTTGATATCTTTTTTATTACTCAAATTTGTTATAAATATATTTAGAATTGATTTATAAAAGGTTTCATGCAAATCTGTTGAATATAACTCATTTTATAAATTATTTTGTAATACAGTGCGCATAAATTTTTGATCGACTTTGTTGGTCGAAACGAATTTTCACGTCACCGTCTCATTTTTTGTATAGTACTGACTGTTATTTTTAGAATTAATTAATAGTGTTGCAGTAATTTTATTAAGTGTTTGTTGTATTAATTAACTTACATTATCTTTAAACACTTACTATTTTAAATGATACTTATATGATAATATAATTATAATGATATTACTGGAAATTATAATTAAATTAATAGTTTATCGAAGCAATTATACTTCAAATAGTACCCAAAATAAAATTAATTATAAAGGTACAGGGAAACTGCATGTGCATATCGTTTGTTGTAGCTTCGATTTGCTGTCATACTATATGAAGTATTAAAATTAGGTAACTTTTTTATCTATAATTACACACAAAGTGCTATGCATATAGCAAATATTATACCAATATTTCCTTATTTACTTAAACAAGGGCTTTATGTATCTGACGCGTAACATCACGATATTGTGACGTAATATCTGAAGCAAAGGGTACAGTACGACAATGGACGGTACGGTGATTTGAGATACCATAGGAACTGCCTAGATTGGGTTCATCGTCAATCCTTCACCTACTTTAGTTCGGTTGCACCTACTTTAGTTCGGTTGTGACGTAATTGTTCTCTTATCTCATGTGCAGTGACAGTCCTTAGCCCCTTTTTCTCCAGACTGGACTTCATGCCGTTTTATCAGGTATCACTTGATATTTATTTTAATTATAGTGGCAGTCCATTGTCGTATTTATTTATTTTTTTTACGTCTCAGAGTAATTTTTGCATCTAAAAAGGGGGTAGTTTTCAATCCTCGAAACGCAGTGATGTACTTTTTAGTGTCCGAAATATTACTATCATTTCAATGATATTCTTATATAGCATTCTGTCAATTGTGGCTGGAACAAATATAGGTGACTGACCTTGGGAGCTTTCAGTTTAGACAAACATAGTCCTAATGTCAAAATAATGAAACCAGGGTTTTAATAACTATTCTATCATATAATTTTTGTATTTTAATTCAATTAAATCTATTAAATTTTTTAAAATATTTTCAAACTATTCAGGGCTGTGGCTAACAAGCAACTTTTCAGTAAAAACGAAATAGCATTTAGCTCTCAACGTATCAGGCAGACATACTGCGTGGTGAGCGGGAACGCTCCACTGGATCTAAGAAATAGGCCGGAAGTTGGAATGGTGACAGTTCACAAACCGGAAGATCCTGAAACTTTATGATACATATTTATTCCAGCCTTTTTTTGTTATTTGAGAGTAGTATTTGAGAAAGTAGTGATTGATGAAGGAAACAGGATTTTTCCGGACATTTGCCATCATTCAGTGAAACAAGAAATCAGTAACACTACGTTTCGAGATCTGCAATCTGATCTCTTCTGCAGGTAAAGAACTAACCTAATACATATTAAAAACTAGGTTAAAATTAATACTAATAAAATAATTATCCAATGATGGAAATTATGTTATTTTAATGAATTGTTTTATTTTGCTTTATAATGTCAGTACATTATTATGTTTCAATAGAAAATATATGCAGTTCTATGCGAAGTAAAATGTCGAATATTGAATGAAATTTAATTAGAAAATGACTAAATTGTTTTAACCAAAGTATTTATAAGGTAACCAATTATGTCAAAAGTCAATCTAAGTTATCGAAACATTATTTAAAAATAATAATATAACGTTACCTTCAAAAACGAGAAAACCAGTGAAAATATATTTATAAAACGGGGACAATATCAGATGGAGTGACAAGTTAAGGATGACTGACTTGTCTGTAAGTGTCATAAAACAGCTGATTCTATTCCACTGTACTTGAATACTGTCAATATAAACATGCTTAATGTCACTATTATATCACAATTAAAAAAAAACCGTTTTAATAATTTGTAATGTTTCTGTCTCTTAGCCTCCTTTAGAAATTTTATACAATGCTCTCCTTTTTTTAATGTTACTCAAAATAATTTGGAGTAATCCAGGGCCGTATGCCTTCTGTTTTTAACAATTTTAAACAAGGCATCTTTTTTACATTACTAATTTCTAAAGTACTCTTTAATAAATTAACAAACTTATAGTAACAAATATTTACATCGTCTATTAAATGCTGGTATCCCTATAGAACTTACTCTAATTCTGTTCACAATCATCATGAGAATTCTTTTCATTTCTTCTTGAAGAATTATTACTTTTAAGACATTTAAGATCTATAAAACAATAATCAGTCAAACCAATGTCAAAAACTGCAGTATCAAATACATGTCAAATATGTAAATGTAAATGTCTCAAATAAATGTATGTTTGTTAAATAACCTATAACTAACAAAAATGTGATCGATATTCTCCAGTGATTTAGTTATTCTAGTCGGAAAATTATTTCAAGAATGAATTGCATTATTATATAGTAGACTAAGGTAATTTTTGGTAATTGCATTATATTTAGTTTTTTGCATTTTGTTTTGCGAAATATTTATATTAGTGTCACCAAGAAATTAAACATTACGTGTAACTGTATGTTGTTGCAAAAATACATTTTCATTAAAATATTGTAGTATATACAGTATAACGTATATAAAAACAAAAGTAAACAATGACTTTTCCCAAAATAATGTCTAAAAATAAAGTATCAGCTGATTGCGAATTAGAATTGACTTGTATAACAAGAACTGAATCTTTTAGACTTCAAATAACTCCCTGGCCTGTAGTTATTATTGCACTGAAAAACAAATTTGTAACCAGTTATTTAAAATTTAATTATTTCTTCAAATCGTATCAAAATTTCACTTAAAACAATAGAGTTAGGAGCTAAGTTATACCCGGTTTATTTCTAAGACAAAACTTATCAAAATTGTTTCTAAAGTTTACAATGTTTGAATACAGTAAGTTAAAGCATGCCTTTGCTACCTGAATATCATAAAAATCATTAAATTTTGAATCGAGCCTATTATTTAAACAAGTCATACAGAAAATGAAAAAAAGTATAACTTTAACCTAAAAACATAACCTACTTAAAAAAAGAGTAAGAAAAAACACAGATATATAATTATGAGCAACTGTAATAGCTATTGGCCCCACATCTCTCGTGGGCCTAGCGTCGTCGTCTTGTATCTATTCAGGCTTGTGAACTGATCAGAACTCAATTCCATCATTTTTGTGGATGAATCAAGCTTTTGCGATATGAAACTGAACGCAAGTTCAGCTACTTCACTCTTGAGGGTTCTCATTTTGCCTAAAACATCTTATTAATCTGACCCATCACCTTCAACAGAAACTCCTTGATTATAGCAGTCCCCGGGTGGTACACGTACTAAAATGGATTCCAGTTTCGGTTGGATCGTGTTTTCTTGCCTTCCAAGTCCTCTTTAACACAAGCAAGGTGGGGGAAAACGTCCACAACCACCGATACACATGATAGAATCACTTTTACCATTGTCAATAGCTTTATTATAAACACCACAAATAAACCACATTATTAATCAAATAAACAATCACAGCATAAATAAGTTTAATAAAGGCAAAATATAGCACGTCACAAGGACACAAATAGACGTGAGCAACTAAGTGCAGAGTAGTAGGAATTGGGACTAGAAAATGACTATAATATTATTACATAATATTTTCATAGACATACATTATCTAGACAGAGAGATGTGTGTGGGCATGCCGTTTTCTCAAAATCACCAAAAGTAACCTCATACATTCCGGGAAACATAATGTTTGTGTTTTTGCTTCAGAATAAGGCCCCTACTGAATGAATTTATATTATTTCAACTAATTAGCAGTATTTTATTAATGAGTCCAGGACTCACATATTACGATGAAGTGCTTCTCTACTGTTTACATACAGTAAAATATCAATTACTTTATTCATGAAAATGTAAAAAATCTTAGACCTAACATAACAATAAGTTTAAATTATATAATGTAAAAAAACTATATTGTCGTTGTATTGGACAAAACGTTAATTTTTAATGACTGGGAGTTATTGAACATTTTTATAAACCAAGTATGCTAGTCTGTACCCAGTTTAGAATATACCAATACACGATAATATAAGGTTTTATAAATGTTTGAAGCTTCCTAATATCAATATAAATAAACTGTACCATCGTTCAGACTTGAATGAATATGCAACACATTTCTTTTAACGTAAACAAATTTCTCCTTAAATTACAATCTAAACATTTACTACAAACTAAGCAACAACACAACATTAAATTGTCCGTGGATGGCCTTGCAAGAAATGGGGCTTGTGTTGAAGTGGGCTTATTTATATCCCAGCTGTAACAAAGAAATGTTAACCGCAATAAAATGTTGAGATCAATAAATCGAGTTTCACAACGCCCAACTCGAGAGTAAACATGTCAACATCATCCCGCTATATATCTGGGGGTCGATTTACTCTACCATAAAAATAACTTACACGAACTAAGTAAACCCGAATGCATTAAAATTTTACTACAGAAAAACTTACTTTAGCAATTTACTGCCGTACATAAAATTTACAGTTTTTTGTATTTCTAAGAACAAAGAAAATGGGAATAATACCGTGATTATAACTGGGTTTATTTACACTGGGTGTAGTTTGATCATATATATATTAATCTTCAATAAGAATTCTTCAATTGTATTGAACAGTTTATATATTTCGGCTTAAGCCGTCTTCAGGAAATTAAAAAAAAATATAAATACATTTTTGCTTTTGAGAGTTTTTCAATATCTCTAATGATTCAGGAGCTACGTGGACTGGAAGTTTTCATAATTTTTGCCAATATGGCGGCCAACTTTAAAATATTTTATGGAACACCCTGTATTTTATGTTGTTTTTTATATTCTACACTACAAAATAAGACATTTTTGCATTTTAGAGTTTTTCTATATCTCTAATGGTTCAGGAGCTACGTGGACTGCAAGTTTTCGGATTTTTTCGGACTGATGATAAAAACTTGCAGTCCAGGTAGCTCCTGAATCATTAGAGATATAGAAAAACTCTAAAATGCAAAAATGTCTTATTTTGTAGTGTAGAATATAAAAACAACATAAAATACAGGGTGTTCCATAAGAGATTTTAAAGTTGACCGCCATATTGGAAAATGGCGGCCATCTTCAAAAAATTTGAAAGTGTATCCCTGAGTGAAAACTTAAAATTGAGCAAGTTCCAAATTTAAAAGTGTGGTGCTAAGTCGTGTAATTAAAAAGTTAGCTATTGGATCACTTAAAAAAACTCACCCTGTATATATAGGATGGTTTTATGCGTACCAATATCTGAAAGTAAAATTTAAATAGGTGCCCTCATTAAGAGGTTTCAATATGAATAAAAATATTCTGTTAAGTCTTAACAATTTGGATACAATTTTCTATTCTATGGATAACTTGATTTTGATTGTGGATTATACTTAGATTTTGTGAAGCTGTATGGTAAAATTACATAATATTAGATGATATTTTATACTGATAATGCCAGCCGTACATAAAACACAGTGAGACAATGTTTTGTTATATTTATGAGCTTGTTAAAAGTAGGTCAGCATGTTATTTGTGATGGGCCTTCTATTGATATCAATACGATACTGTTAATTATCTGGTCAAGATAATAATGTTCCCCTAGAGTAAAAAACATCGTTGCAAGGAGTTTCCCAGCAGAGAGACAAGTTTTAGCTATTACTGGCTTTTCTCCGCCACTACTCAATTGCAACTTTTAACTCGGGGGCTTAATGAAGTACCCAGGTTTCATTACATGAAACAATGCGATTTTAATGAGCCTCCCCTTCTTCCGGAAACTTATCTAGAAACCTTTCAGCGATATCCGGTATAACCTGTTTATGGTTTTTAGTTTTTAGTCCACAACCTGGGAACCCATCCAGCACTAAATTTCTTGACACTAAGTTGATTGCTGTTAATTGTTAATTAATTATGATAAAAAATTCATTTATTGAAAACAAAATGTTTAGAAAATTAAATTAAACTAAAGAACTATAGATTTATAGAATAAAAAAAAAATTAAAATTTAACAATCGTGAATTAAAATTAAAATTAATTAAAATAATGAAATTCAAAAATGTATGTTACATTAGTTAGTATAATGAAAATTCAACTAAAACCCTTTTTGAAATGTTTTTGTTGTCATACACCTATTTAGAGGTTATCGTACACTGAAGATGGTTTGAATACCGAAACACGTGCATGGTAATATAAACATTTTAAAAAGAGTTTTAGTTCAATCTTCATTATACTAATATAAAGGTAACCCTATAATATGGGGTTAATAAAGTTACATTTTTTATTTAAAATAAAATTACTTTGACACAGTTCTTATGTTTCTTGTAACTGCTGATCTCCTGAACGCAACAGAGCGGTATTTTAATATACGTTTTGGCTACAATGTATAGTGACTATCTTGCTAATTCTTACTTCTGAATTATTTCGAGTTATTTCTGAATTATTTCTTGACAGTTTATACGGATAAAACAACAAAATTCTACAAAGCTACAAAATCTTACGCGATTTAGAACATATTTTATAGAACTTCAATCAAACTGTTTTGTGTCAATCATGTAAACTAAAATGTGCTACATCCGTAATTCGATGAAAACAGTTATTTTATACAAAATGCTTTTTGTTGACATATAAAGTAAAAACACTTTTCTTCACTCTGTTTATTACAATACTTACTATCCTTATAGAAAGCATTGAACAATACTTTAATGCTAAAATCTAGTGATGTGTATATATTAGTTTGCGAAACATAAATTCAAAATTACTGAGCTATGATTTAACTATGAGGTTCTTAATATATCATACTCTTTCAAACAAATAAAACGAAAGATACATGATATAATAAGGGAATTTTAGCAAAATTGCGTGTACGAAGGTATTTTACCATTTAGAAATCCATGATTAGTTACACAGTTTTTTCATATCAATGTTTTTGATTAGGGCCAATGAATAGGCAATGTAAATTACCAACGGCTTTTAGATTGATTCATGTTATATTTAATGAGGTAAAATTTTCACAATGAATGAGAACATAAAATAACTAAGAAGCTCTTACTAAAACCTCGTATATTTATAAATTTATTATCACTTATACTAATGTATTTTGTATCTTAGCCGATCAATTATCTACGGAACCTACATTGCGATGTCCTTTACCGCATTACACCTCATGCAGTAACTTCCTCACTATTCTCCCAAATTATCAGCCCGTATACTCCATTTTCCATGTACCAACATTACATATCACCTGTCAGCGTGGTATCAGTTTCTACCACGTATTTTTTCGGTGTTTGCTTCCAAATATACGAGGTTGATTGATATATGGTAGCACTATATCTTTTGCATTACTTATGCAAAAACAACATTCATCCTTTTAAATACTCTTAATTATGAGCACTATCGGTTCTTACTATGGTAGTTAAGATCAATTTCATCCCATTATTATTATATTAATTAGGTGTATGAAACATATGATAGGAACTTGTATACCAATACAGTCCACCTCAAACTATAAAGATCCTCTTACTTATTCCTTTTAAAAGATCCTTTCTCACACCTGGGACACACGGGGACAGTAGAAATAAGACGAAAAGGAAGCATTTTTCGTGTTTAAAAATCTGCCTTTCTGACTCTACAATTATCCTTCACAAATCTATTCACTGCATTATACAAAATTCATGTTTTTGTGCTGCATAAATCAATCTCGTTCCTCAATACCTCATATCGTCTCGGCATCTGAAACCACTGTACGAATAAAAGGCCGTTCTCAACACGTTTTTACTCATTAACAGTCCTGGCTGTCCTTTACTTTTGAATTACTTCTACAATTATGTTCTGTTCTTACTTACCACATTCCTCCATCACCATCCTTTATATACTGATTTCTGCTTCCAATCCTCCTCTACTCTCACTCCTAGTTCTTCCACATCTCCCAAACATAAAACTTTCTTCCCATATTCTACATACATCTTCTGTAAGTATTAGTCGCATTGGATCAGCTGAATTGTTTAAAAAATATTAAACTCTTTGTTACAAGATATTCTTCCAAAAAAACGTTCTGGCTAAAAATAAACCTCAACTTTTAAATTTTGTTAGAGTTATTTCCACCTTACATATTACGAATATAAAATTCAAGTACTATAAACAATTCTATTATTTGGCTGAGAGCCAGAAAGGTTTTTCTGTAATGTGTATGATTTAAATGTACCACTACTATACTGATTGTGTGATTGTGGTAACTAAACTTAAAACTAAACAAATTAGAGAGTTTTGTCGTGCCAAAGTATTATTTCCAAAGCATATTATTTGCATATTTTAAATAATACTATCAAACCCAAGGGTTAAAATGAATCAAAAGACATAACAATATAAACCACATGCTAGTAAAGTGTCTCAATATTCACCCATTAAGGTATTTATACAACAAAATTTCCTCACTTCGTACCATCATAAGCTGTGTCTAAATAAAAAAGTAAAGAAATTGATTAAACAACCTAGGTGTTGAAACTGTATACATTACAATTCGCAGACATAAACAGTGCAATGATTTCCTATACAAAATATAAAATTAACGTTAATTATTAATAGGCCTATTTATCGTTAATTTTTTCATGACCACATATTACATTGTAATATTACTTAGGGTATATATATTTACTTTAATAACAAACAAAATTAAAAAAAAAATTGAACAAGAAAGCAGGTTATTTTTTCCTGACATGGAAAATCTCGTCAAAGCTGAAACATTTGGTGAAGATTGTTGCTGTAATATTCTTTAAAGCTTGTATTTGTGGCTTGAACTTTCCTTGTTTCAGGTGGTAAAGGGTATTACATTTATAACTGCGGCCTTGGTAACTTCTAGCATTTTTGCACAGCTTTTTAGGTGTCAGTCATTTATTAACATTTCAATTATATTGAAAATGCAGCTATACAAAACATATTTTTAAAATTGGATTCAGTAATTTTCATTTTTATTTCATACAATTCTTGCTATAGTATGTAACCAAAACAATTTGTTATTTCTCTACAAAATCTCAACAGCAAAATTCTGTAGCAACACTGTCGTAAGTATAATGTAGGAGAATATTGCTACCATTTTCCCATTGCTATAAAAAGGGAGTTTTTGACTGCAATATAGTAGAAAATAATGTAAAAATATTTAATGTGTGAAGATTGAAGCAGTAATAAAAGGGTTAACAGTAAGGACCAGCTGAGGAAAATAATTACGAAATAAAAACTTAAGATGCACCAGGTTTCTATGGCGGCGTAGCAAAAAAGTACCCAGAGTTAACTAACATTAAATTTTACCGTTTCTAACAACATCAAAACATTGCTCTCACAATTAAATAATTGAAATAATTCTAAAATTAGTACTAGCTTGTCTATAATGATCATACTACACTTACTAAATGACAGGATATCGAAACATCTATAATTGCAGAAAAAAACGAAAGCGCATGCAAACAATCCCTAAAACCTCCACCATTTTAATCATAATAAAAGTAACTTTATAACAAATTTTTAAATAACATTAATTTAAAAAAATAAGATAGCTAACAGTCAGCACAGATCCGTTATCATATTATAAAGGACCTATAATGATCACTAATAGTCATATTGATTACTAATTAATCTAATTTCGACAAAGTTGAGCTTTAACTCATCTATAAAAACGGATATTTATTATTACCAGTTTCAGTTTGATATCTGTTGACTAAAGATAGCTCTTCTTAATAAGTGACATATTTTAGGAAATTAATTCGGTAAGAAATATATCTATGTATGAACTGGAGGTATTATTTGATACCTCTTCCAACTAAATATTTTAAAATGGATAAGAGTAATTGCAAATTAATTTAGCAATAATATAAGAATGAGCTACTAATTCAATTATTTACTAACAGAAAAATAGTTTTAATAAGTGGATTTGTTTGCTATTAATTATTTAGCAAACGCTAGCGTAGAAACGATGTCTCCACGCGATACCCGCAAATACCAAATGTTTTCAAGGGGTTAGAGTAGGAAGCATGAGAAGTGAGGTGGAGTTGAAGAAAACTAGTGGTATTGTTGATATTCACTTAAGACAAGTTGTTGAAAAATCTCCGTCCTAATTTAGAGCTTTTCGCTGCTTCCGGATTGACGGAATATTCAGGGTGGGTAATCTTGTGGACAGGAGACGCATCTTGTCGAAAAGTAACGGATACAATATCAGTCCTTCCATTTATCAAGAAGGAAAGCTTAGCTCAGTTTCATCCTCTGTTGGTAAAAGCGGTTAGAGCTAATAATACCCCCTCATTTTAGACTAGTAATTACTATTCACAACATAAATTAAACCAACAATTATAGTTTGCTTAAGTTTTTAGCGAAAGGGTGCAAAAGATATTGCAATGTTTATTCGCTAATTTTGAAAATGATTTTTAAATCTATTAAGTGCATCTATATTAAACATTAAGCCTGAAAAACTACCTTATACTTTACACAACTACTGTATATTTACATGTAGGAGCATTAACATAAATTTGAGTCATCACAAAATAAGACTTAAAAACGCATGTTTGTAAAAATTAAAAAAATGTTATACTCGTAATATTATTTATAACTTTCAAATTGTAGTTTTTATTTTGAGATTTTATTAGAAGAGTAACTAATAGAACGCACTTATTATTCGGTAGAATACAAATATATTTCAAGAAAATGAACAATAATACGGTATTTTTGCAGATTGTGTGAAATATAATCTATCCGACTTTTCATCACTTCTACGCAAGCCATTTGTTCAACAGTAACAGCCGTTTGTTTTGTTAATTTTATATTTCAATACAATAAGAGGTAAAAAAGAACAAGACTTGAATTGGAAAAAAATAATATTTGTTATTGTTTAGTACTAATTTGATTATATTTTATTTTACAAAATTTCAAATAGAAATGTAATAGGCTATAATATAATTTAAAGGAAGATTTGCTTTATGTTGGACGACAGAAAAATAGATCAAAATAAGTGGAAACGGAAAGTCAGCTTAAGTTTTTTCGTTTAGAGTTAAAGATATTCAACGAAAATCGGAAGTGGATTCTTAGAAAAATGTTTTCTCAGAGGGTTAGGAAGGAGTAATACAGGTGCAAGAGTATTCAATAAAGATCGATACATGATAACGCGCATGTGTGTCTCAGTTGATGAGACTAAATCACATTTTCCAAAATTTTTAGTAAAATTTAAAGTATAAAACCTTACTTGTTGTTCAAAATCTTATGTTGTCTGTTGGTACTAACTTGACGTTATGATAGATAAACCACAAAGGTAGTCTATCTATTTAGAGATTATATATATAGATCACATATAAATGTTCCTTTACGTTTTACTGAGCTTACATTGCTTCATAATATGTTTGAAATCATAGATTTTATGAAATAATTGAAACGATAATATATTCCCTGTGTAATGAGTGTTGTAAAACTTTACTCAGCTACGTTTGTATTACGCAGCGATGGGGATCATTCAATTAACTCTAACTGTCAGAGTGTTTACGACTGCAAGGGATAATATACAGTGATAGAGGTTGTAGTATATCTAACTCGAGAAGTGTCCGTTTGATTTTATCCAGCAACACGTGTTATGTACTGGAATAAAGTTGGTATGCCACGTGTACAGACTGATAAATTTACTGCCAAATTCGTAGTATTTATGTTACAGCTTTGTGTCGCTCTTGGTAATGCATGTGTGTGTGTGTGTGTGTGTAGATTAATATACATATATTCACTTCGGGTGTATAAACGCAGAATTTCTGTATTATAACAATTATTGGACTTCTTGGTATAAAACTTCCTTTAATATTTCGGTTTGCCGTTTTCAATTAGGTATAATAAAAAAAAATAACAACACAGTAAACAAAATTAACAAAAGTAAATAAATAAAAATTTACATAAATAAATAAACAGGAATTTTTGAACGTGTGATTAACCCAAAGAGAGAAATATCATGAACAGAAAAAGAATTTAGAAAAGAACTTAGAAAAAATTTATCATTTCATCTTTTATTCAGACCAAAGGGTGCTTTTGATTTTAATATTAACTGATTTCCCTGTTCTAAACTTTCTAAGTAAATTTGGTTTCCATCTTCGGGTACTTTGCAAATACCTTTCAGTGAATAACATAGTTAAAAATTTTGTTGGTATATATATATATATTAAATGCAACTAATAACTTAATAACTTACTAATAATCTTGTGACACCTCAAATTGAAGGTCCTAAAAATGCTGTACTTTTGTAACAAACATTTTAATCGGCCAAGCCATTTGGTATCAGCAGCTAATAACGTAATTTCTTACTCAACATTTATTAGTATAAAAACTACTGTATTACTCCTAATAACAACAAAATTGCTCACTGAATACTGTTGTAAATACTTTGTAAACTTTGTAAAGATTTTCAAATTGGTAGCTGTTGTTGTTCTAGTAAAAAAGCCTATTTTGAAATTCCAAGATTTAAATTCAGTGAATTTTGTTTATTAATATAACTCATTATAATTTCATGTCGATTGGCACAAATACTGTTATGAACGGAAAGCATTTGCGACATCCTTGTGGTAAGAGAGTAACTATTTTGACAAGAAAAAGATAAATTTAATTACTGTTTCTATCACAAACTTACTACCTTTTTTTTCTTTGATAAAGGATAATTTATCAATATTATACTTGGTAGGTTTAGTGTTGTATATTATAATTACATTATTGTTTTATACTTTATAGGTAAACTAACAACTGAATGGTATATTTCACCCGAAATGTAAGTTATTGAGTGTTTTATTAGCATTTTTCATTACTTAACTTTAACTTTATAATAAATTATGTTTAATATAAAGTTGATGTTACACAAAAAATTAAACGTTTTTGTAGTTATATAAAAACAGACATTCCGAGTTGGAATTTTTGAACCATATGTTTTTGAAAAACTGAGTTAACATCTGGCCAATAATATTTCCTGTGTTTAACACACACACATTTTTAGCCTTTGTGTAGTACTGATTTATAAGTGATTTTTATAAAACTGATCAATATAACTTTTAACTAATGATAGTACCTTAAACCCTGCTTGTATGTGTATTAAAGTATTCTGCGTTGTAGATAATGCTCTAATAATTAACAGCTAAACGTGTCTCGATATACACGATTTTAATCTGTTGTCCTTTAACACTAGTACAACTGAATTCAAGAGTTATTTTGAAGTACAATATTCTTAATTTAATACATGTTCATAAAAGTTTAGCTAAAAACATAACATAAATTTAAAAAAAAAATCGCTGATAGTCTTTTCAAATTAATACCCTTGCAGGTCTATCTATCCATCTGTCAATGTACCCTTCATAGAAAGGACCTACGTACTTGAAATTGTGAACATAGTATCCTTATTGTTTAAGAAAGGATCGTATTGATTTTAGAGTCAAAAGGTCAAAGGACAGAAGGTCCGTCCGTCTGTCTGTCCGTCTGATCGCTTCCACGATAACTCGATAGAAAATTCATGCAGACTTGAATATTGCAATACAGTTTGCTCTCAGTCCAAGGGAGAACGCTTTTTGTTTTTTGTGAAAAAATGAAATAAGTCCGCCACATTTTTTTGTCGTCTGTGAATACTCATTATATATATCCTGTTGGGTACTTCGGTGATATATGTATTATAAAAGTCTATTTCTTATTATTGGTATTGTAAGTTTTTTTTGTAAAATTATCTATTCCAGATTATTTAAGTAAATGTATACTAGTACTAAGTGTAAAAATCTTCATCAATTTCCGCTCTAAGTATTCTAAAAGTGAATTCAATCATTATGTTCCTCACAATTTCTTTAAGCAGAAGATCAAACGGTCTACCAATACGGTGAAAACAGCTGGTTTAGACGTTTTGTACCGTACATATTTTATTTAGTCGGTGATACATAATAGTTTAACCAGAGCCAATAAACTTTTCCTTATATGGGTACATAACCTAGGTTTTTTGTGAAACCGATAGGAGAATTCACCCTAAGAAATAAATCAATTGTGAGCCACGTTTGTTTTGCAGGGATGGAAATGGGAGGGTTTCAAAAGGGTTATTAATGATAATTTTGTCAGGTTATAGTTTTATTTCTTGAAACTCTTAAAACCATTAACACTGCCAAACTAAAAAATAAATATAAAACTTTTGAATATATTTAAAACGATGAAACTAAGGAGCGTGTTCACAGTGTGTATACACTGAAGTTCAGACTTTCTAAGAGTCCTTATAAATATGGAATACATCTGTCCGCTTAGTGGACCTTCTTTCGCTTTGCCTTTGCTTGTTTCTTCATCCCCGTCCAGTACGTATATATCTCTGGAAAGTGTATATATTTAAGTATGGCTCAGATAGTGAAACTTTTCATGGGCTTATTACTGCTCATGTGCTTAGCAGCTATAGCATATATGTAATCTTTGATTGTATTAATTACAATACACTTAACTCATAGAATACTGTAAATTAAGGAACATAGAAAGTGAGCTGTAGTTCTGCTATTTGTGTAGTGAGGTGTCAGGTAGCAAATATTTGCATGGTAACATTCAAATTTACTTGGCGCAGCCCTAGTGTTGGACCTCAGAACCAATATCACTCATTTCATGACCTCATTACACCACACCGTATGAGTGATTTATCTCTTTTGTTAACTAGTACAGTAAAAGATGCAATGCAAATTGGCTGTCGGATCCTAGACTATCAGTCCACAAGTTTATAATAATTACAGTGTAATATGAAAGCCTATTATGACTATCATCAAACATCTACTTTCTTTTTTTAATTATTTTTTATATTTTAAGAATTTTATATTTTAGAAATTATAATGAGTAAAAAAGCTCGCCTAAATCCTTTAAATAGTATGTTAGTACCTTACAATAAAAACATACAAATTAAAAGTTACTCTTCAAAATATTGAGAAGAAACTGACCTGAAATTTTTTATGAAGCTTCTTGTTTATATAAGTAACATCTATTTCAGTGATTTTCAATGTCACTCCATTGGATTTAGCTGAGACG
This sequence comes from Homalodisca vitripennis, assembly GCF_021130785.1. Taxonomy (NCBI): domain Eukaryota; kingdom Metazoa; phylum Arthropoda; class Insecta; order Hemiptera; family Cicadellidae; genus Homalodisca; species Homalodisca vitripennis. The sequence goes on from NW_025776396.1 coordinate 95,712, forward strand.
TAATAAATATTATTATATTATTAACCACTATGGCAAGGAAAAATTGTTAGGATAACTGAATCTTTAATGGAACTGAGTGCAAGCCATACAACACCTTAACGTGTGAAATAGCTCCAAGAAAGTAGTCCCCTAGAAAAAGTGAATTAATTAAAAAAGAAACTTCGTATCATTAAAATATATATTAATTGATAGTCGTTTAGAAAATAAAAGCTGTTTTTTCTTTCCTAAAGACCAATGCAGTTTCTTTTGTGTAGACAACAAATGGTATTAGAAGATAGTTGATAGTTAGTGTTTTTTATATGTTATCAATCAAGCCAATAGTAAAGACTGCAATGTCTGTATATTTTTTTTGCATTGTAAGTATAAAACATAAGAAATGGAAAAATTAATATATTTTATAGTACAACTTATTACTTTAACAGAGTAAATATTTGAGATAAGTTTTCGGGCGCAAGGAGAATGTGATTGCAATTCTTTTAATTATAATTACGTAATAGGTCACACCTTCATGTATAATAATTCGACTTTTTGGGCCTGTCCTGGTGGAAGAGTGGACCTGAGGTATCAGCCAAGCCGTGCAGCATGTGTGAGAAGAGAAAAACCACATCTGTAAGCAGTACAATCCATATATCATAATTTATAATTCTTTAATCACCCAAATCATTAACTGTCCTCTGGGCCGGATTTATTTTTAAATTTATCTATCACCCACCACACCATAACTATAAAACTTTATTTAATGTATTGTTTGGTGAAATCACCTATAAACCAGGTTACATACAAGAAAACTATTTATTTTTCTGTATGTAGTACCAGTTTTGTATTATTTACAAATTAGAACATAAAAAGCAAATTTATGTTATCCTTTTTCATTTTCATTTAATAGAGAGTGTTTTATAGGAATAATGAAGGAAACAGGATTTTTCCACACATTTGCCATCGGTTAGTGAAACAAGAAATCAGTAACACTACGTTTCGAGGTCTGCAGTCTGATATCTTCTTCAGGTAAAGAAATAACCTAATACATAATTACAAACTAGGTTAAAATAAACAAATCTTACCAAAGCGTTTTGGTACGCCTAAGTCAGGAATCACAACCTACATGTTGTTTGTCAACTTCACTAACTCTATAAACATGTACTTAATAAAAAAAACTATACAAAACACTAATCATTAAAAACTGAACTACGGAATACAGGTCACAATACGTCTTCATTCGTCTATTAACCACCTACGACTGTACCTAGTTTGTAATTATGTATTAGGTTATTTCTTTACCTGAAGAAGAGATCAGATTGCAGATCTCGAAACGTAGTGTTACTGATTTCTTGTTTCTCTGAACGATGGCAAATGTCCGGAAAAATCCTGTTTCCTTCACAATCCTTAAATCGTCAAAAATAACTTTCAAACAAAGAGTAGGAATAATCTTAGTGAATATAAACTAGAAGCAACTAGTGTGATACTGATACATAGTTAGATTTTAAGAATTAATTTTCCAATGGAACAGTAAAGCTTTTACGGATTTATTACGAATTCCTATTTTATATCAAAGTTTCATCTTTTTTACCACGGTAAAATCATAGCCTCATATCGGCGGCCCGTAACTGACTAGCTTGTCCCCTTAAAACGTTTCTGATTTATGATTTCTTATATAAAAAATACAGACAGCCGCTAAACGAAGTGCAACCATACATTTTAGTAAAGGATATTTTCCCCTTATTTCATAATATGCCAAAATATCTATTTTAGCGTGTTTGAACACTCTGTTCATATAATAACCGATTATAAGAGATCAGCCCAGCAATTACTTCGCTTAGCCGAATTGGAACTGAACAATAGGAAGCATTGTGATGGGTTGGGAGAGGAGAAGATAGAGCAAACATCGTCTTAATCAGGGATGTCTGCTGAATCCCGCATCGAATAATACGTTCCACATTGGTTCTATGTCATCATGTCATCCATACAGGAAATAATATAATCCAACTAATAATACCTTTGGCTGAAGAATGCTGTTCTCTGAGTGACAGTGTATTGTACTTTATTTTATTGTATTGCACCATATTGTATAGAACTAGAAATCCTTGTACAATATCTAAAAAAATTATCTTTTAATACATTAAGTTAACAGTTATATGTTCAGAGAATATAGACATGACTTCCTAAATTATTTCATCTTAACGCTTATTATCTTTTGAAAAGACTTATACATTATGTGTATTATAATTCCCAGACATTTATTGAACTAGTTTGAGTACATAAATTCTCATAATTACTTAATTTAAATGTACTTAAACGTTTAAAAAAAACTCATTTTGGTGTAAATGGCTGAGCGCTAGGAAAGCCTATCACCCGAGAAACTGGAAATCTGTCAGTTGTTATCAATGATACCTCGAGAACGCACTGACCTGTAAACTTAAAATTTTAAATGAAAATATTTTTACACAGGAAACAATTTTACGTTGATATCATGGGTAAAATTAAAGGTAAAGTGAGGTAAACCGATTACATTCACGGGTTTTGAGACTGTCTGTGTCATAGTAAACTAGCTATAGGATTAGAATTACGCATAAGACGTTAGTGAAGCATGTAACGTTGTATGGCGTACTTCTACCTTTTTTATAATACCTTCGTATATGATAAGTAAGTATATATTTATATAAATATAAGTGAATGATTTCATAATACCATTACATCTGCTTATCCAAATATAATCACTTTTCAGTCGCCCTAATCCTGCAACTCCTTATGTAACAGGTAATTGGTTTCGATATTAGGAAGACAATCAGAAAGTACCAGTAAATACATTTTAACCGCTTTCATCTACAATCGTGTATTTTGAAGCTAGTGGTTCATTGCTGTTTAATACAATAAAAAACAATGCATAAGTACCAGAAAAATTCGAGCACGAGTTATAAGTACGTACTGAAATGACACTTGAGTTTCATATTTCCTATTCCTAGAAAATATTTTAAAATGTGCTCAGGTATGATTCAGAAGGACTCGTGGAACAAGATTATTTTTTTGTTGTAACACGCTTTTAAGCAAATTATTTCCTTCCGCAACGTTCATTACCTTGTACTGTTTAATATCACTCATCCATGAACTAATAATGTCTGTTACAAAGCTTGTCAAACCACCGGTGTAACAGCGAGTAAATTTATGATTTAGGTCACACCTCTAAATCGTAGTATATTGGAAACATGCTGTCTCAGCCCTTCCCAGTTTGATGCTTCATTAGACTTGTAACGCTGTAATAATTATCGTAATGTGTTTTGAGATTTACTCCTAAATTCATTTATTACCATATCTAAGAGTGCTTTATGGCATAACTGTTTTATTTGAATGTTATGAGCATAAAAATGTCCCTATTATGTAAATGGTTTAAAATATAAAGGAGGTAAGAAAAAATATTAATAATTTCAAAAACATTATGTTAAAAGTATTTTATGTATCCAAAATCAACCACAAACGCAATATAGCCTTATTTCGCTTTAATTAAATCATATCTCAAGAGTAATTTACACTAAGGTTTAGTTAAAGACCCAGTCTTAATAAAGTTCGATATTAAAGGAAAAGATTACATTTCATAGGATTTTCTCCAAAAAGTCTTTGATTCTGATTAAGTAAGAATAGGTCAAAATTCACCTGACGCTCCTTACAGTGTTCGAAATCTGACACTGTCTCAGATTTGGCTTCTGGAATCTGCGGTCCAGAACAGTAGACAATTATTCGTTGTCTACATGTAAAAATAAATAATTTCCATTATAACATTTCGTCACTGCAACTTTGAAATTTCTTCATTAGAAATATGAACCAAAAGTTGGACTATATGTGTAAATAATGGCAATTACACATAACGTAGCTATGGTAGGAAGGTTACCTAATTTGAATGTAGTTGTAATCTCCAGTTCACCTTCCTTTTAGTCGTAGATTTCAGTAACGGTAAGTAATGGTGAGTCATGGTTTTACATGGTACATCTATTTATATACCAATTTTACATTGTAAATCTTATTCACTGATACTATGTCCAAATTTCATTATAAAAACGACTTTCCCTGTGTCCAAAGCTTTTAATCATCTTTTTATTGTAAACGCCTTTAATATCAAAAAGTGAAAAAAATTCAACATTATTTACTTTGCAGTAGAAAGTCCTGAGAGTCACTTTTCAAATAACGTTATTTAAGAGACAATAACTCTCTGGCAGAGAGCCACGAGAGACGAATCTGTTTCCACTATCTCCCCGTAACCCTCCTTATCTATTCATTTTAAAGTTTCCTAAGTTATGTCCAATAATGATACTAAGAACAGTATCCATAGTTATTTTATCATGGGAGAAGAGATTGGATTTACATATATATTATATTTCTATAAAGAATAGCGCGGCCAAAACGATTTTAGTATATTTACAGGACCTTTCTTCAATAGAGAGAAAAAGGAATTGATGGCTTATTTCAGGCACAATTAAAGTACTATCTAAGATGCCCACTATAGCAGTTAATCTGGAGATGAACGGCTTAAAGGTGACTCCAAACCATCACCAACGGTCTGGCAATTGGCCTGTTAAACACACCTTGAATAATAAAACGTCAAATAGCATCTTAGGTGGTGGTCATGTACGAGTAATCGAGCATTGTGACTAAGCCAAAGGTTGAGACCTCTTAAGAGTAGGTTTAAGGTAAATAAGAAAAATACACTTTCTAAGAAAGAGAAAATTACATTAAATAACTGTATTAATTATGTATTGAGACAAATTAGCTGACAAGGCTGAGTACACTTCTTTAATAAATGAATGTTCCACTTTCAAGGATGGTACGAAATCTATTACTAAGAAACATACCTTCAACATCTATTAAACTAATTTAAAACTATTAGAAAATATGTAATCTTTGACATCTGAGCAATTTAACATAAATAGATATACAATATCCAACGGTAATGTGAATCGATCAGGTATTTTCGATTACATTTGAAACAAAATAAGAAATGTAATAGATCTTTTGATGAGGAAAGTAAAAATTTTTTATAACACTTTATTCCAACCTACATTAATTAGTCACTGTTGTTGACAAGATCTCTGCCAAAATTATTACCCAGAGTCCACTTTAATTTGACGTCCTGGATAATTTTCTCGAGTAGATGTTATTGTTACATATTACACATTTGACAAATAATATTTTGACACTAAAACCATGATGATCATTGAATGGATTTTGTAATGTAATTTCATTACAAAATGTGACACTATCCTTTTTCATTGCAGTAAGTACACTGAATTTATATATGTACTTACAAATACTAGAGAGTAGGTTTGAAACAATAAAAAAAATATAACTATGTATTATTTGTATTTTTTAACATATTAGAGAATAAAAAAAATACTGATATATCTAGAGCTGCTTTCCCGTAAATTTAAAAGGAGTGGAAGATATAAAAATCATAATCCTAGAGATATGTGAAATAAGACGGGTTTATCAAAATTAAAACAAGAAAATCATGTTTTACATTTTATTATATATTCTACAGTATGCGGAATGTTATATTGCTACAACGAAACTGTAGAATATTAATTATAATCTAAGAAAAATCACTTAATTTTTAATCTAAAATTCGTAAAATATTAAATATCTACTCGTTTATGAGTAAGCAGTTTTTAACTGCATTTTAACGAGTTCGTAATGATGTTCCAGTGTCTCTTGAATGTTTAAATCAAGTGGAGTGTAATAAAATCTCCAGTCAGTTTATGATATTACTTTCCTCGCTATGGTTATATGAAAGATACCTAAACATTCATAAAACTTTTAACTACTCGTATTAGTATATGCAAAACATGAATAAAAATATTCATAATTATATTTAGTTTAATCCAAAATATATCATTGTAAACTTTATTACTGTAAATAAATTATTTTTATATTATCTTTAAATATACACAAAATGGTTGTAAAAACTTTGACTAGTAAAATTTTTTAGAGTTCAGTAAACTGTAAACATATAATTATTTTAGTAAAGTACAATTAGTAAAACTGTTGCTTCGCAACATATTGAATTTAATTTTTTTTTTATTTGGATTTTTTTGTTAAATAAAAAAAACTATTTTTAGTAATTGTAAGGGTTTTCATTTTTATTTCATATGGCATAGGACGTAAAAAACTAAAGAAAATAATAAATAAAAATGTAATAATATACAAATTAAAAAGATATTATAAGATATTTAAAACTAAACTTATAAAGACACAAAGAATCCATTTCTTATTTCTTTCCTTAAAAAATAAACTCTAGAGAGCTTTTGAAATAGAGGTGAAAACTTCAAATCGCTCTCCTGTAAAATTTGTACTTTTGAGATGTGTCGTCTTTCTTTTGAATGAGCGATGCATAGAAATATCTGTAATTCTATTTAGTTGAATCAAATTAGATTATTGTAAACTATTACCACATTGTAGACGCTTCTTCTTATTGGGTTTTATTAATAAATTAGAAAAAATCCACGCAATAATAATTCAGTTTTATTTTTGTAAGGTATTTTGTTTTCAGTAAAAACATTTTTTTACAAACATACCGAATTTCTACTTAAATGAAAACACTTGTCGTTACACAAATATAAAGAGATACATGATTTTAAACCATAAAAGAACTCCAGGTATATACGGAAAAATTAAAACAAATATTTAGTCATATCTGAAACTGTGAATGGGAATTAAAAAAAAGGCTTAAGGTCATTATTTACTGACTTATTTAGATTTTTCTGTATAAAAATTGTTTCATATCAACTAAACAAAAGTGTTACGAATGGCTTATTAGCTGTAACTTAGCTGTAACTGATAAAAATAAGCCATTCTTTGACTTTAAACTATATTCATAAGTAACTGCTAATATGTCTCCACATACATATTATCACAAATAAATAATACAATATAGACATACTTTTAACGTATTATTTAAATAAAAAATATTTTTATTTATAGAAGTTTTGCTATATACTGAAGAGACAATAACAGTTTACGTATAAATGCTTTGTTGTACTGTTTAGCAGTGTAGACGGAGAAATGAGTATTTTACGTTCGTTTCTATCATTGAAAGGAAATGTGCCAGAATCCCACAATCCATTGAAAATAGAAGGTTCCTTTATTTTGATGATATATTTTAGGCCAGGACATGGAACTCTGTCCCAATTAGAGTGGCATATAGTCCCTGATTCTGATGTTTGAAGCTGGTAGAATGGTGACATATAGAATTACCCTTTTGGTTCTACGTGTCTATGGCAAATTATCAAGTAAATTTAAGGAAATATATGTATTTAAAATAAAAACATAAGTTATAAATAACTCTTTAACGTCTAAGAAACCTAAAAACCAATTATAGGTTCTAATAAATATGGATTTACAATTGTATTACTGTTGCATAATCGGCAGTTTTAGTTAGAAATACTTCAAGAATCCTAACAAACTTTAAATGTTGATGTAATTGTTAGTATATTTGTTAGAAGTTCTCTGTTATTTTACTTCTTCTTGACGAAAGGCTCTCGAGATATCTGTTTTTTATATTCAGTCAGAATCGTAATTGACTTTGTCTAAGTATATAAATTCACCACCTAAGAATTACCTCTCTCTTTCATGTTACTATAAACATTTTCATTTGTATAAATAAACTTCTTCGGTTATATCTTTCTTACAATTTTACAATCATACCTCAAAAATCCTCGTATTTTAACTTTGCAAAACAACCGAATTTTTTAAAATTTTCACAAGTTACGATACGCAAATAGTTATCAAGGGTATTTTTTATTCAATATCTTAAAAGCTGTATTTTCCAGTTGAATATAAAGTGGAAAGGACATGTTATTTAAAAATTGGCAGTTCAAGCGCAGATTATACGAGACACACCTAGCGACCATGTATCACACAGCTCGCTGCTTTATCAGCTCGTATGTCAGTTAAGTCGTATGTAACAAACAACAAATCATTTCTGCACCATGTTCGTGGTGTTGTGCTTTTACTGCTTTTTTATTATTTACGGCGGAAATATGTTTAAAAACCTTCAAACAGAGTTTAAATATTATGCAATACAGAGAATTAATTTAGTATAAAGTGAAAAATATGCACAATATTTCATTATGCTATATGGTGGATATATTTAAATAAGCCAATAAATGTTATAAAACCTTTGCATTCTGTAATTGAAGATGAGTTAAAGTTACAAAATCTCACTTTATTATTTCTTTTAAAAAAAGAGATTTATATAACTAACTTATAGAAATCTAAGAAAAAATTGAGAAATTGTCATCGATAAACCCTTAGTAAATTTATTTTTGAAAAATCCATAAAATGGTTCATTCTTTTTCATTAAATCCTCTAATGTAAATTAGCTGTAACCAAATTGTTGCATGTACGTTATAAGCCTACTTAATTTATTTCTAATTTAAAAATTATATTGGTTTCTTACGTAAAAAAAAAACGTATGGTGGCTGGAGCAGGGAGACCGTTAAGTATATCATGCCTTTCTAGAGATATGGACAAATCTTTTGGGACGGTGAAAAATAATTTGGAAATTTTTTAAAACTCGTATTGCGTGTTACACTTTTGATTTGATAAATTTTAGAATAAAAAAAAATACTATTACATCAATCAGAATATCAGAATAGCAGAAGTTAAAAATTTAGAGAACCATGGCTCTCTATCTCAATGTACACTCTAAAGTATATGTTAATCAACTGAACAAATTGAAAAATTATTGAAGAGTGCTCAGAGAATTAGAAGAAAGAAGTTTGGTAAGACACGATCTGGAAACAACAGAACGTTACAAAGGATATGTGTGCTTTATAATTTGCATACATGAATCGGCTGTTCTGTTCATAATCTGCCTTGGGCCCGCGCCCAAGATAATATACATGTCTGTCTGAAAATTTTCTTTCAGCCAATGCGTCTTCTTTCTGTGCCATAGTAGCGCTTGTATTATTCTTCTAAATAAGAAAATATATAAAACATTTTTTTTAAGTCTAATGCTGCAATGGAGTGACTTATTCCTGTGAAAGATATTTTAGTGTCTACACCCGTTGTTACTTGAAACAGTTTTATTCCACATTTTGGTGGAAAGAGGCAAAAGTAATGCTCTCTTCCAGAGATAATGCCGCAGTGGAAAAAAAAAGTAGAGCAAAAGGGGCTTATAGCTCTCAGCATTACATTTGTCTGTATCATAAAATGGAGTAAAATGGTAGCAGAGTAGTATTTAAAACACGAGATATTAAGGAGCTTACTTTTAAGTACAGCACTGTGTTTTCGTACACCAATTGCTGTAAGCCGTACTAATATATGCAAGCTATGATTTGTAAACCGTATGATTCCGGGCAAAGTCCGTGTAAAAAGCTTCGTATTTGCTCATTTATAGCTTCATAACAAAACTTTTTTATATTAATTAACCAGGACAGAGTAAGGAAATATCCAGCAAACAAAATTAAAAGTTCTTGAAGCTCTTTTCTTATTGGAACTTATATATTAATTTAAACAAACTCTCCAATAATATAAAGTTTTTATTTTTGTGAGGCCTTTTGTACTCAATGAAAACATCTTTCGGATGTGTGTGTACTCAATTCAGTTGTGTGGGTCTGAAGATGTTCTCATTGAGTACAAAAGGCCTCACAAAAATAAAAAACTTTATATTATTAGAGAGTTTGTTTAAATTAATATATAAAATTAAAAGTTTAGAAAATTTTTTTTTTCAATTTGTAGCAAATATTGAAAAAAAAGAGAAAGTTACCATCGATTATATATATATAATATATATATATAAATATATATAGTATATATATATATATATATATATATATATAAATATATATATATATATATATAAAATATATATATATATATATAAATATATATATATATATATATATCAATTATTGGATCACGGTTTCTATTCTAAATTGCTTTAGGAGACGCTAAAATATTATTACTTCTTTTTGAAACAGTTGTATTATATTTATACTAAATATTTACCAAATATTAACTGGTGTTACTATAAAAACCGTAGTCTAGTCCAATCAGATAATTGACAAAGGTTGTCAATTACAACAATGACATTCGACAGATCTAGGTTTTAAAGAAGACAAACCAATAATCCACTGTAAGCTAGAGGATTAGTTCTATATTTCCATCGCTTAGAATACAAACTTCGTAAGTAAATTTCTTGTTATTTGGAATAATATACTTGTATTTAAACTTCCTTCCTGGAGGCTAAATATCAAACTAGACAATTATGAAATAGCCTTCAAAACTTACTGAAAAATTTGAACGTTTTCATTATAAGCCATCGATTTATAGAAGTGTGTATTTCTAAACACTTATTCTTTTAAATTGACACTAATAAAAGTGGCAGTAATAGAAAGGGGTTCTAGGACTTTCTTAAAATAAACTATAACACTAAAATACACGATTACGAAGTACAGTTTTCCAAACCAGGTCATCGGATAATTTAAGACAGTCATTAATAATTCTGTCACGATTTTCACTGTAAGACTGTTTTACAACCTGTAAGTTCGTGAATACCTTCCGTAAGCTTATTTACTACCTGCTTAATATAAAAATGAGTTCTAACTGCTTTTCTGTACTTACTATATTACGAGTCATAAACTTGTCACTTAAACAATCTGTCTATAAAAAACACGCACTTTGCGCAAAGATAAATTATTTTTGCAATGAATATACACTCCAACTTTTCTAATTCTATTACTCTGTCCGTTATGATATATTATTAAATTAGTTACATTTTAAATCTTATGTGCTGATATTTTTAACGACTGTAGGTATATTGCTATTACTAACTGAGCGTTAGCAAAGTCTAATACTGAAGATTCTTAACAAAAATATGTCATTTGTGTATTTGTTCAAAACATAACTCGTGAACGGATTGGCCTATAGATTTGAAATTTAGCAGGAAGCTTAATATCTATTTAAATAACATATTATTAAGTGATTGTGCATGTTACTTCATATGATGTGACTGAGCGTTAGTAAATATTCATCATAGGTTTTACGAGTGACCATGTAGAAATGAGACAATTGAAAACTAACAGATTTATAACGAAATGAGAAGCCAACAATCAAGTGAAATTGTAACACCTGCAGTTTAACTACCTCCAGGATACAGACAGACAAGTAGAGAAACATTCAGAAGAGGAATGGAGTCAGCTAAATTAGTGATAGAAGAAAAGTATAAGAAGCCAATAATTTAATTTTGTTTCGAGGTATCCTTCGGAAGATTCTATTCAGCCAAATCCCACGATAGCCACCAAGCAATTCGATGTTCTTGTATCTAAAACTGTATTTTAAGTTCTCTAGAATCATGCAGACAGTCATATATAGACACTGAACAGAAATTTTACCAGTTACCGATTAACACTCAGCCAAGTATGTCACTCAGTCCTAAATAATACTGTGAACTTTAAACGTACTTTAATGAGTTTAAAAACCTACCATATGATAATATTTATTAAACTGCCAATTGTATAAACCTAGTTTTGTTTGTTAACAGCGTTCCTAATAGAAAAATAACTTTACTTTTCTCTCCATTTGCCTATTGTGATTCCTTAATTGGGCCTTTAAACAGCGACCTAGTATGATAAAAAAAAAAACGACGTTTTGCATTTACGTCTATACTTAATTACATTTGTATAACATCTAATAAAAAGACTTTTATACATGTTAAGTAAGAACATATCAAATTTATTATTTCAAATTTTGTTTGGGCGTAAGATATTGTGCCTTACACAGTAGAAGGGTACACTGAGTTACGTAAAGATGAATCAGATTGACGTGCATAACTTAGTTAAACCCATAATTGCTTTATGATTTCAAAAGTCACAATCATCTGCAAACAATGAAATGACCGTAATTTATGTCTGGGTTAATTTTTTGTGTTCTTTACTGCAAGAAATATTTAAACAAAAATACTTATATTAATACAAATTCTAAAGCCTGCTAAAGTTATTAGGGGTCTTGCCTTATTGTTTTTATATTTTAACCTTTGCACAAAATGTAAATAACTTCTTCACAGCTAAGCACATTTTTTGCAATCGACGTTAATGCTTGTAATCATTTAAGTGTTATACGGAGTGGGTGACTGAACTATTTGTGAAAGACATTGATCGTGTGTCCAACAAGTAGCTATAACATACTATTTACAATATTCGGTAGGGCATAACTCTTGAGCTGGCCAGTGCACCGCTAGTTTTACATTTACTTTTTCTAACAGATATATGCCATGTTGTATGCTGTATTTGAACATCGTTACTATTCTCCGCATATCTCACGGTGAACGTGATCTTATTTTTAGGAAAACCGACCTCTTTTACCGCCACTGAAATGATATTGTTATTATTTTCATAGATTATAAGTAACTGAATTTTTTACTTTGTGATAACTCTCCACGCTCTGAGTCAGATAACAGTTGTTATCGTTTGCAGATATACTTAAACAGGGAAGTATTTAACGGTATAAAAATAACATCTTATGTATAGGCGATGCTTGAATAATTTAATACTAAAATTTGATAAAGTTGACATATTACGTATTTATTATGTATAAATCTAACAATAGGAGAAATTTTGCTTCAAATCAGATTTTTCTTAATAAACAAACAAATCTACATTTTATCGGATTGTACTTTTTGATTCTGATTAAAGTTTAATGTGTTCAAGCATAATTGTGTAATAATTAACGAAACAATTTCACCAACAAATAAAAATTATCACATTCGAAAATAATACAAGAAGTAATACACTGCGGGACAGGTAGAATGTAAACGGAGTAGTTTTCTGTACTATTTTGCGGGCACAGCAAAGATTTGAAACTGCACTAACTCTAACAGATCTAAGTTCACAATCTTAGATCACTAGACCTTTGAATCTCCCACGATCGGCTCAAGGAGTTGGTCTAAACTACGACAGCAAGAGTCTACCCTATTGTTGCTATAATTACTGGCGCGTTTTGTTATGCGAACTTTTACCGATAGGTTTACGATATTATGACTGTATGAATGACTAAAATTAGCATGTTAGATAATGTCTCGAACTTTGTATACATAGGAAAAGCGTTGTTAATTATGTTTTAACATGTAGATATATGACTAATATTACTTTATCCTTATTGTGATCCTAAATATTAAATAAAATAATTCACGCAGTTTCATTAAAATATTAATAGAAAATGGAGTTTAAAATATTTATTCAAAAAGGTTTCTAAATTTCTCTATGTTTGGATATCATGAAAAGAATAAATTACTGGCCAAACGTATTACTATTACATTTTGAATAGTTAATAATCATTAGTCAACCAATCATATTATACATATTTTTTGTACCAATAAGCCTCATAACAATTTCTTATAAAAATAATCAATTATCGCTAACCAAATGTTATAGGCATCTTATTTTTTAAAAAGTAAAAACATATGCAAATCCAAATATAGTTTAAACAGCTGCATTACTAAAGCATTATATAACCTGAACAACCCTGTGTAAATTTTTCTAACAGATGCTATAACGTTGATACATTAATGTATTATGTTACATTAATGTAAGGGATCATCTCACTTGAAAACTTATAATAAGAGTTATGTGTAATGGAGACCAGGAAATAATGATCTCTAAGGTATATTGCAGCTATAAATCTGTTTTCTTTAACCAATGTCAGGTTTCAGTTTACAGTCAGTCTGCATCAGTATTACTAGATTTACTGCTTACTGTTATTTTAAAAGAAACGACGTTTATACCAGCACTAAAATATTTGTTTTACTTAATCACACTATAAAATTCTGTAACTGCTTACAGTAATTTTATAAATACATTAATATGGCACTAAAAGGAAATAAACATTTTTCTGAATTATATGACATATTGAAGTCTAATTAGTTTAAAAGTTTCTGGGCTTTCTATTATTGAAGGTTCGTATTTGAATAAACTACCTTCTAAGAGGAATACACTTGGCAGTGCCTGATTTATATCAATCGCATATATGGTTGCCATTTTGTGGAAACTGACGTGGCTGCAAATTAAAAAATCACAATACTAGCATAAAAAATACGGAAACTATTGCTGCTGAATTATCTATTATTGATTGGAATTATCGACATAAGGTTATACCTGAGAGATGTTTCTATACATCTGAAATGAATTGAAAAACAGAATACTAGTTTAATTTCATTAAAAATTAGATACTTTTTTTCATAAAAAAATTACTTATCCAACAGTTTTATGGAAATAGCGAGATTTTGTTACCTCAGAGCACAATTATAGCATAACTTAGTCTCATCTGCGAATAACGAAATTGGAGGTGAAGGCTTTTCTAGAATTTCTGGGATTATATATTCCTAAAAAATTACATAGACATTCTTAATCTTTTTCTTTCATATTAATATGGGAAAGGAAGGGCATTCCAGTGTGTGACACTGTTTCAGTACAGTAAGGGCATTTCCTCCACTAAAACGCTTTATTGCTTTAAAAAAACAAATACCAGGTAAAATACCAGTACGTTTATATATGTATTCTAGCTGTGATTTAGTTTTGAGATACTTACTTTAGCTTACTTCAGAGATTGTTGAGAATTCCCCGTTTCTTACAGTGTTATATTTGACCCTCCTCTTGTACAACCTTTTGCTGTATCAGTGACACAATACTGTGCAGAGATTGGGATTTTTAATGTTACAAAGCCAAGGACATTAAAAATTTGTGCTTCAATAGCAGTTATTGAATTCTAAATGAATTCTGTAAACGCAAACCAATAAACTTGAAACACATAGCAGATAAACTTTCATTGCATTAAACATTAAAATGGCAAATTTAAATTCATTCATCATTGTCATTTTTGCTGCGTTGCCTCTCCAATACAATGATACGCCATTTTTTTAAATTAAAATCCCAATTTAAGTTGGGTCCTTGTAAGTTAGCTTTCAGATTCTTTTATTGTCAAACCAGCAAATAGTGGCTGTCGTGTGAGAGATTCAAATATCCATGCCCGGAGTAAAAAAAAAGTAGAAAAAGAAAATGAATTAATAAATGACGTTTTACATATTTTTATACGTTAGGTCGGACCAGTAGGGGTCTCTTAGCTTCCGACAATTTTTTGAACAATACAATTAAAGGATATGAATTTTTATGGTCTGTACCAAAGATGTAATTTACCAAGAGAAGTTGTCTTTGCCAAACACTACTACAAGAGGAAGTCCCTGGACTACTTTGCATGAGATCAGAGGTAGACGAGACCAGGGAGAGTTTTCCAGGGGGGAAGACTCCAGAGATCCACACTGACGGATAGTCCACGTTCGTGGGAGAGAGCATACACTATAGCATGCACAACGGAGCACATCAAGGGAGAAAAAGGTAAATAATAGAAAATAGGTAAACTAATACAGGAAATGGTGGGATAGAGAGGGTGAGATGGAATAATGAATGATCAGAGCATTGAATGTATGCAGAAGCCCAACAGGAATAATGGAGAAGAGGTAGGTTGTTTTGTTTCGGAAAATAACACCGACTATGCCGGTTTAAAAGACCCAGGCCCACTGGTAGTGGAAGGGCGAGAGCAGTGGTTAGACCGTGATAAATTTAGATTTAGTATTTGAGGGACAAAAGCTGATCGCTTATTGATTAAAATTAACTTAATAAAACTATTACTACATTTAATTAAAACTAAACTTGCTGTTCGCTTGAAGCATACAAGCTTCAACTTCAAATATAGACTTAGAATAGACTAAGAGCTAACCTAGAGATAAAATTGGGCGTTTTGCAAGTTACAGTTACTTTAAGGGAAGCCGTAACTCCGGCAAGAGGCCAAGTGAGAGGGGGTGAAGTAGAATCAATCCAGTTCTCTATCTTGAGTTTTGTTTTGGCCTGACTCCATTTAGGCCTTTGTTAGAGAGTTGTCCCATTCCATATGCCACCTTTAAAAAAGGTGTTAAGACATTATTTCTCTCTAAGAAAGTATAAAAGCCTGCCATAGACAATCTTTTCTAATATTTTAGCAAAGATTGGAGATATAGAAATCGGTCTATAAAATTTTACGTCAGATGTAGTAAAGTTATTTTTCAGCAAATGAGTGGTTTTGTTTATTTTTAAGTTTGTGGGTAGATTACCTTGGTAGATGAAGGAATTAAAAATAGGTTATTATAAATCATCATTTTTCTTTATATCATCATTATGGAAAATTTAAAAAATAATTAAGATGTAGTATCTATTAAAAGACCAATGAACAAAATAGCTGTAATTAAAAACAACAAGCATTATAAATTTTTGTAAACAACAATAATTAGTAACGCTTCACATTGTGTGACACTGTTTCAGAACAGTAAATTGAACATGGAAATTCTCTCTCGTTTCTCGGCCACACAATAGTCTGCACCTACATTATCTTGCTCCGGTAGATTTTCACTACAGCTTGCACTTGACCGGTCTGGGTTAGCATTTGTTACCTTTTGGATCCTTTCTTAACCAGAAATTCGGCATAGTGAGTGGTATTTACTGGAATATTGTGAACATCACTGACAATATATTTATCTTACAGAATGCGTATTACAACTTCTTTCAGAAATACATTATTTACGTTTGCATCTATTCAAAATTGGGAATTTATTGATCTATATGTGATTGATGTAAATAAAATATGAGGGCGCTACCACACAACTTTTTTTCTGACAATGTTTCATTCTGTTAAATTAAACTGAGAGACTTTACAGTAAGTTATTTAACTCAACTTGTAGAGGAATTATAATGTTTAAAAAAAGTATCTTCTATCACAAAAAACCCATGTGTCATCAATTTCTTTCTTCTGATCGATGAAAGAAAAGACCTCTCATTTTATAGTCAAAGGTCAAAAGAAAGGCTTTCTATATATCCACCTCTTTGTCGTCTCCTGATAAAAAGATTTTCGGAACTTTAACGTTGGTACATCAGTTCTTTAGTTAAGGGAAGAATTCTATTGGTTTTTCGTCACAAAATTAAAATAGAGCAGTCAAAAGAGCATTTCGTCCCTCAACATGTCAATCTTAGAGAAAAGTTTTTGTAACGTTCTATATAGTCCTACAATACTACATCAATATGTTTATTACTCGTTTATGATTAGCCAAGTATTACAGCCTCGACTATACGTGTGGATTATGTTTTCATTGCATTTCTTGGTTGGGTTCATGTTTTATTTATACGTGGTTATTAAACTGCCTTCTGATATAAGAAAATAATAGCAGTTCTGCTCAAATATCAGAGTTTCAGTCATCGCCACGGCCTACACATTTATTCGCGTTTTTTTTTTTGTGTTTTGTGACCATTGTTTATGTGTATGTCTTTTGCAACGTGCTACTAAAATTTCATTTAATATCTTCACATATGATTTAAATTTAAAAGGCTATCCATATCTTTGTGTAATGTACAATAATAAACAACTAATTCCTTAAAATAATCAGTTCTATTGTTTAAGAAAAAATTTAATCGAATTTACGATATGAGAACGAATTTAATCCGTTTAAAAACATACATGTGCGTATTATGTATTTACAGACGATGGGTACTGACAAAAACATACCATTACATTGTTTTGATAGTTCTAAAAATAGTTTAGTTTAGTTTTATTCCTTAGTTTATTAACTACAGCATGAATTGGGTGTTGGGTGATACATCTATTCATAGTCATCTAAGTTTACATCCTTCTAAATAATTAAAATCCAGGAAATAAATTTCTCAAATGAGAATTTGGGTATGTGACAGTAGCAGAATCATATATTGATAATATAGTAGTTTTAGGGAGGAACGGCGGCACTATTTGCTATGATCAGCTATGTAAGTTTCGTAATGTTCCCAACCTTAACGAGCAAGAACACTCCGAAAAAAAGTAGTTTACTTCTTAAATCCACCCAGAACAAAAAACTGCTTTCAAGACCTGTAGCTAATCACTTGAACGCCCATTATATCTTCCCAGGAATATAACCTGGAATACGGAAAAATAGAGAAGAAAAGTAAAAGAAATTTAATGAAGAGTAAAATTTCACTTTTTACACCTTAGTTTGTTAAAAAACATGACAAGCGTTAGGTTAGTGAAATTTTAAATTCAATTGAATATTATTTTATATAAAATTAAGAAATGAAAAATTCAACATATTGATATATTTATAAATGCTTAGTCATTTAAAAGCCTTAATTAATATTACATTTTAATTGTGTACCCAGCCCATTATAATTTTATTTCAAATTTTAATTACTTATTTTATGTTATGCCGACAATGTATTGTAAGTCAAAAAAAGTAATTTTAAATATAATGCTATTTAAATTGTGTAATGTTTGCCAAACATATTATTTTTAAGATAATATATATATTTTATCAGTATATTAAGTTAATCAAATATGTATTAACTATTCTCTAGTAAATTTATCAAATGTAACCTCCTTTCTTATGTTAAAAACATTAAAAAATATGAATTGATGATTTTATTTATAAAAAACATAAAAATTGAAAAAATTAAGGGGTAACACGCTCCGCAACTACATTTATTGCATAAAATTATATATATATATATAAATATTTAATAAATGTATCACCAACTGAGCATCAAGATGATTTCAATAATTGATGCTAAAGCTAAGTTGGTGATACATATGCCGTAGTTTTGAGAAATGCGTAGTTGCAAGGTATAACATGTCTTTAATTTGATAATTACAGTTTAATAGTTTTCCTTGCTACTTGCATAAATTAGTAAATAAACTATAGCTATATCTAGACTACGTGTACTAGAATAAAAAGAATTTGAACTAAGTTAAATAAAACGTAGCTTTTTATGCATGTTCAGAGAAGGAGTTTTATTGATTCATCAGTATAGTTGTAAATTTATTTATTCAATTTTCAAGAATAATTTTAGATAGTTTTGAGTCAAAAAGTATTTCAATTTAAAATTAAAAAAATAAATCTTTTGATTACTTGATTGATATAAATAGAAAGTTTGTAGGTAGTATTATTCTTGTTTATTCGGTATAGGCTTTAATTTGGTATTTTAAAATGATTTTATTTATTTAATCTTTACAAATAACAAGTAAGCAGATAATAACAATGTTTGGGCAATAAAATTAGATTCAACCTTTTTAGCTCAGGGTTGTGGCCTTACACTCAATAATGAATATTTGAATAATTAATAATTTAATTTGCAATAAGACCTGCACTTGGCTTTCGCTTAATAAGTGTCATGTGTTTTTGGTTTATTATTTGTTTTGAGACACATGTATTTTGATATATTTTATCTATATACTGTATGACATTTTTTTAGGATTCTTGAAACATCAAAATACCACAAAAATTTGTGTATAGGCCTACAACAAAACTACACCGAATGGTGGGCGTAAATGTTACATTCTGTTGTTACATTACAAAAACATGTTGTAAAGGGCCAAAAGTTTGCTATGAAATTTAATTGAGGGCATATATTGTTTTTTGAATATTACGACGATGTAATAATCTTTAAATTATGAAAAATATGATGAAAAGTAAGTGATGATTTTCTGAAAGTACATTAAATGTTGCACTCATGTGTGGTAATTGAACCTTACTAAATTACACGTGTGAAAATCTCTCATACAGCAGGTGAAATGTTATAAATTTTACTTTATAGTAATATTCTCCCTTTCATCCTAAATATATCACTCAAGCTTTCAGGGTTAGGTAATTCTTTATTTATTGAGGAGTAAATATAGGGAATATACTGCATTGCTCAATAAAATATAAACAATTTTAATTAATATATTAGTTACAATAATATATAATAAATAATAATAATAGTTACATTAAGAATAATTCACTAAAACGAAATAATTGTACATATTTCATAGGAAAGTAGTTGTTGCTACAGTGATAGTTATTCTGGTTAATATCACAGTTATCGAGAACGTGATCTAGTTTCAGTGCTGTTATAGCTACTTTTATATATTTACTCATACTCTTGTTGGTTATTTTAGATTTTTATACACTAGTAATACGAGTACATTCATTATGAACCATTAAAATTTATAACTTCGTGTATACTTTTGCAATCTCGTATATTATATAAATATTTTCTTTCCTGTTGCCAGTAATGAGATAGTTTTCGTTTACTACACTTTCCGGTAAAATGTTTAAGAATTTAGCTGAAGTTCACCTATTCTACAACTTTACTGACATTTAAAACATGGAGACTTTAAAATCCTATTTTGTCAAACAAGGAACATAACATGCTCAAAACTCCGCATACCATCCAATCTTGAGCTATTCAGATGTTTTTATATCAGATCTTCTTATTTACTACATTTATATCAAAATGTGTTTTATATGAACGGATAAACCACATACAGTGGAGTATGTGTATTTAAATTTTGTTAAAATTATTATTATTCTTGTTTTAAAATAAGTAACTACATTCAATTTTTCACCTCTTAACCTCCTCAGTCCTGAAAAAATGTTGTGCTTTTTATTTAATTATTGATTGTATGTAACATTTAAATTTAATCAAATATTTAGTTAGAATGGGGAGAATGGTGATTAATGAAAAATAAATTGATGCAATTACTTGTACTGCTTTATGTCTACTATACAGGAGATAATTTGATCCAAACCAACTAAGAGTACATAAACAGTATGGAAAATAAAACTCTTATTTAGAAAATACTGTTTATTATAATACATAATTTGTTACTGAAAATGTCCTTAAACGGACTTGAATTATATTTAAACCAAACAATATGTAAAGGTGTTAAGAAAAAGTCTATAATATATACTATATTATAAATTTTAGGTTCCCTGATAAATGAAACAACTGTAAATCACACGATTTATCTTAACGGTCTTAAATAAACTAAAACAGATTTAATTTCTTTCTCTCAAAAAAATACATTTCGGGAAAAAATTAAATAGTCACAGCTTGTTATAAAGTAAACCTTGCATGTTCAGCACTTTATTCTTGCTGTGTTTGCTGAACGATCTGGCATTTCTGACAACTGTAAAGTATACTTGGCCCGTAGTAAATATGGAGTATTGCTTACTTTTTTTGTCTTGTGAGGAGGAGGACAGAGAACATTCAAAGTTGGGATCGTCTTTATCTGACTTTCCTTGGGTTCCGTATGTGATGTATTGAGTATATTCTTCCCTGAACTGCGTCAAGTCCAATATGTCTTCTCTGTATATTCTAAATTCATTTTGGATTTTGAATCTCTCCTGTATTTAACCCAGCCAATCAATTTGGAATCTCCTGGTTGGGACATCTTCGTCATTTTCATAATCATGTCTTCAGTAGGCTCCTTATTTAGCTCAAAAGTAGGATCATTGTCCAGAATCGTCTTCGTCATCAAAAGCATCTATCTCGCTGACGTTTTAACAAAGAAAATTGTCCACGTTGTCTTAAAATTGCTGGGAATATGTAAAAAAATAGAATACTTGGTTAAAAAGTTATAGAAAAATGAGGTTGTTTTCCAGTTAAAAGTACAGTAAGCATGTACAACATTTTTATTTTTCATTTTTATGCTAAGGATAAAAGAAAAAAGTAAAACATTACATTGCAATCGTCATTTAATTTTTTAACCGTATAATAGTATATTTTAATTTTAGTTTGTAATTATTTCTTGGTATTAAAAAGGTAATAGGTATTATGACGAAAACAATCCAATTTTATAATTTCTGTTTTATGTATTAGTCAAGGTATAATATAGGTTTTGTACTAGTTTTCAGATCTATTATCTTAAAAAAATATAAGATTTAGTCAAAGCACACAACAATATTTTAGTACTTGATCTATTATAACAGTTATTCAATCATATTACTAAATCTCGCATTACGTATGAGCACACGACTTGAAATTATGTGTGAAAACTTGCCTTTTGTCTTGTACACTCTTTCTTGTTTCTGTTGTTTTGGTTTTACGGGTTGAGTGAGAAACAAAGCGAGTAGAGTTTGAGAGAAGTTTCTAGTAGTAGGGCGAAGTTGGTTGTATCAAAGTAGTTTTATAGAAGTTTCGTGCTTTATTCTGTAAACTTTAATTTCTTTAACTAATCACATCTCTATGTTAGCCTACAAAACGTAGTTCATCGTACAATATGGAAATACATCTTCAATTTAATTTAATTTAACTTTAGGAGTGAACAGTCTATATAAATTGGTTGTCATCTATATACCGTTTTTGTCCTCAGGAACACCATAGCTCTATTGAACAGGAAAACGCCAGGATTCCATAGTCATGTTTACTTAGGCTTGAGTCCTCTTTAGGAGAGATTCTGTTTCGCACCAAGAGTCTTCAATTGACTGAACATGTTGATTGATCTCTTAGTTTTCAAGAGTCAGTATGTACAGATAATGTCCTCAAACTCCGCGTGGCATTTCCTATAAAAAAAGTCACTACTCTACTGCTGGTGACAATATCAATGATAAGGCGGCAGTCATGTAAGGGATGAACAGCAATGAGCGTCCCCGTGCTGCAAATCGACTCTCGTTGTAGTCTTTGACTAAGTGTTCGTGGAGTTCAGAGATTCTGTCACCAATATATTCGTGATAAGGCTGCTTAATTGCATGAATCCCACTTCTAATGGAATGCCAGAAGTTGTTCCCCAATGTCTGATGAAAACTTAAATATCCATAGGACCAAACTTACTACGTTCTGACAGAATAATCTAGCTGCGTATCCTGATAGTTTTTTGATATTTAGTTCCATGAACACCATCGAACCTGTTTCAGCTCATTGTGGATTTTTAGAGAGTTCTATCTAAGCCATTTGAATTTGTAATAGGTTTCACATCTCCGTGTTAGCCTACAAAACAAAAAAGGTATATTTACATATTTTTGTATAATTAAATGTAAAATATGTTTAGACTACATTATTTGATGTAAAAATACATGTTTAATTTAATTTAATTTCACTTAAGAATGAGTGGTCTATATAAATAGGTTGTCGTCTTTATAATTTTTTCCTCAGGAACACTCATAGCTGTATTGAGTAGAAAAAGCAGGATTCTATAGACAATTAGCATACTATATAGACAATTTGGTGTATAGAGGCTTGGGTCCTCGTTGGAAGAGGGTATAAAAGATTATGTTCTCATCAAGAGGCTTCAACTGGCTAAATATTTTTCAAGAGTAAATAGTTTTTATGTACAGATATGTCCTAAACTCCTCTTGAGATTTCCTATCAAAGAGGCATTCCTCCACTGGTGGTGACAAAATCAATGATAAGGCGGCAGTCGTGGAAGTGAAGAACAGGATTGAGCCTTTCCGTGCTGCAGATCTACTCTCATTGTTGTCTTTGTGTTCGCGGAGTTTCAGCGGAGTTCAGAGATTCTGTCACCAATATATTTAGTGGTAAGGCTGCCTAATTGCAGGGATCCCACTTTGAAAGGCATGCCAGACATTGTTCCCAAATGTCTGATGAAAACTTAAATGTTTACAGAATCAAACTTACCCCGTTCTGACAGAATTAAATAGCTGCTTACCCTGATAGTTTTTATATTTAGTTCATGAACACTATCGAAATTGTTTCAGCTCATTACGGTCCTTAGAAAGTTCTATCTACGCCATTTCAATTTTTTTAATAAGTCTTACACACTTTTAATTTATATATTTTTAAAGTTAAAAGTTACAAACCTTTTCTCAAATTCTGATCGATACATCCAGGAAATGGATACATAAAACATGTTATCCATTAATTTGGTCTTCTTGCTTTTTGAAACCTGATGAAGAAGTTAGGTTTAATAACCCGAAACGTAGTGTCCTATATTTGAAACGTAATAAGACGTCAAATTTCCAAGATTCATTTATCCGTTAAAGCCATACGCCGTAAATGAAAAAAAAAAAACAGTTTACAAAGAATTTAGAATTGTATAGAAAGGTTCTCTGTGAAACTTCTTCAAATACGTCATCATTGTCCACCAGTAACAGAAGTAAATGTAGTACAATTTCTATCATTTCCGCCAGACTGTCAAATATTGGTGCAAGCAGATGCCCTAAACAACCAGTCATCGAAGAACAATCATGGCTTCCTTTCTCATCAGATGTCTCAATGTTGTCTTGAATATATGGTAGCCTTCGTATCTGTTGTACTGCAATTTTACTACGAAAATAGCAGCGATAGATTAACGATTTGTATATTTTCTAGCTACAAATGACATATGACACTTAATAAATAGTTTATTTATTGTAGCAGATTTATAAGTAGTATTATAAATGGGTAAACTATACACGGTATACAATTACTGAAAAATTGGAACTAAATAATTCATAGCTAATAAAAATAAATAACAGCAATATTAATAGTTAGCTCGACAATTAAAATATTTTACCTGTAACTTACGTCGTAAAAATTATATTTAGAAATTTTGTTCAATTTTATACTAAATGAAACTAGCAGTATTCCCGTTCCTCGAAAAACTCTAAAATATAAATTGAATAAAATTTGAGATGGTAAATTAATTAAAATTAGTACAATATTTAAAATTTTGAATATTAAGTGGAACAATGGCTTTCTCCAAACGAATACCACATTAATTTTACTTTACACCTTAAACATAGATCTCGATGCTTGAAAAGACTGTCTTTGGCCTTACACTTATTAAAAATAAGATCTACTTCGCTAGTGTTTACAAAAGATTAACATAACCTAACCCCTTGGCAAACTTTTTGGGTGTAACTAATTTTGGAATAGAATAGAAAGTAGAACTAGAACTGTATCATAACTGTATTAAAATAGATAGGTTATTAGATTTATATCATTAAAACCCCAGTGCAATGTTTATGAAACACCACGCACCTTTATCCTCTCAGGTTTGATAAACAAAAAAACACTATTACTATTACTATTACCTCAAAATAGCACTTTTAGGGGAAAGTGGGTGTTTGAAATATTGTAAAATAAAAGTTAGGTATAGGGCGTGTTACATTACATTCAAACAATCTCTAACCCAGATTATTTTTAGCACAAGTTATTTGGCACAAAAAAGTTTTACATGCTCAAAAAATAAAACTTTTAGGTGATGGAGGGTGGATTAAAAAAATTAAAGTTAAACATAGGGTGGAATTTCCCCATTTTGAAATCATACCAGATATCCTAAGCCAGACTATTCGTAGCAAAAAAAAAATGTAATTAAGTACATTTAACAGCATCTACAGGGAGGTTCCAATACGTTAAAAACTATTTTCACGTTTTATTGTATTGTACCACTTTCCTACTCGTAGACAAAAAATATTTTTCTAAGACTAGTAATAAAATATAATTTATGGAGAAAAGCAAGTTTCATCCCCATTTCCTGTATATTAAAATCTCATTTAAATAACCACTATTAAACGGCAAACTGTGCTGAATTGCACATAAATTTTACGTAAATATAAATACGCTATTTGTAAATGTCTGTTGATATTGTAAATAATTTAAAAGACTTTGTTATTTTTTATATTATGTTTAAGACATGACTTCACTTGTTTTAATTTTTATTGTTGCTAAATATGTGATTAACGTGTTTACGTGTTGTCAAAAAATTTCAATAACGAATTTGTCGTCAAATGCACATTTTTTTACCTATAGATGTCGTCGTATCTTGTGTGGAGTATAAGAAAACTAAATTTTTTTATAGTAAATAGTCAAATGAATGACGTTTAATGTGTGTGTTAAAAGCGCATAAAAGCAGATTGAGCTAATACTGTTTAGTAGATTATTCAAACTACATGTATTGATTTCTGTGTAAAAATATAATTTATGAGATCCGCGATCGAGAAGTTGAAAAATCACTCTGGTTTAGATAGAGTGGAAATAAATAAAAGGTGTATTATATAACATAGTACATTCTTTTAGGCCTCGCACTAACTTCTTTCAAAAAATGGGAAAAAATATCACCTTTTTCTTGGTTATATTGGTTTGATGTTGAAAAGGCATCACAATTTCAGAAGATCATAAGTTCACCCAGAAACTTATTTGTTAGGATTTATAAAACAAATAGAAGAGTTTTTTTATATATATGACCTCGTGTCTACTAATAGGTGCGGCAGAGGTACCATCCAAAATTTGAAATCCATAGCTCATTTCGTTATCTTAAGCCTTTCTAAACTCTATTCCACTTAGTTCGTCGTCGTTACACTCGACTCGGTCGGATGGCAGAGTTAGGGTTTGATATTGTGTAGTGACGGGCGAACCGTACTACACCGAGTTGGTTTACCATCTCGGACGTAAACATACGTCAACCATAGTGCAACAGACGGTGTGATCTTAACTTTGGGTACCAAACTACAGCAGATGCTACAACAGTAGCCTTGCACCTTATCGTACATTGTATTTTCAGTAGTTGCAAGTACTTGGCTGTTTTTGTGTACAGCTCATTAAGTAGAGTTAAGTCCGGCAGTGATGAAACGCAGCAAGATATAAGTAAGTCTAATCAAAAGAAGAAAATAAAGGTTATATAATGTCTGTTCGATGCTGATTAATAAATGTACTCTGTGCTTACAAGAAATTTTATTACAACTCTCAGAAATGCTTTCTGTTTATGGGATTATAATTTCAAAAGGATTACCACAATAAACTAAACAAAAATTGCCCAAGCGTGTAGTGCTCAAATTCCCGGAAGCAAATTATATCTCAGGCAACTTTGGGTTTCACAAAAACAGTTATATATATATATATATATATATATATATATATATATATATATATATATATATATATATATGTAATATAACATGATAAAATGATTTCAGAAATTTGGAGAAGAAAAGTGATGAAAGAGATCTGCTTAAAAATACTGAGTGTGTATACTATAAACGTGCATTATAAATACATATTATTCTATAAATGTTTGGAATCATTTTATCATGTTATCGAGCCACTATTTATGTAAAAAAGGTTCATTGTTTAAAACTTCTTTTAGTTACCAAGAAATAAAAGGAAAAAGAAAAGATATAATCTAACTTTGTAGCTTCTTTTAACATTGTTTGTTTTTTCTTGGTCAAAGATATCACTAACTGAATTGGGTACTTGTACTTCACCTGTGTTATGTTCTAACAGTAATGTTATATGTTTTCTTTTTAAAGTAAACTTGTAATGCAACATTTTCAAAGTTTTGTTATTTGTGTTGATGGTATAGACAACCCAGCTTTATTACATTATTTAACGGTCAAACAGACAACATGAAACTGAACGAGTCAACTAAAATATTCAAACAATACTGATTCGATTGTTTGCAGTAACACGACGAGTAAAGATAAGATTATTCACGGGTCGGAGCTTTGTTTGTAACAGACTAGGTTCATTAGTGTGTGGGGAACAGCAAGCCAAATATTTGTGTAAATGTTCAAGCAAAACGGGACTGTCTGATTCCTCAGATCGGGTTGGATAGTATGTGGGGTTATTGATAGTGTATAGTCTTCGTATTTGGCAAGTTTAATGTTTCCCCAAAAACAATATTTGTTTATGTCTAACATAATTATATTCATAAAGAATAATAATTGTTCAGAATATTTTGTGTGTTACACCAAGAATGCTCTGTTCCAGACAAACAGCAAGGCAATGATTACTTCAACTGTATGTTCTACTTCCTCCGTCTGCATTTTCACCGACCACTGCGGCGAAGACACTTACGTTATTAATTGGCATTAGCAAAATATGATTTAATCCCTCGTACAGATAATTCAAATAAAATACTTTTAAAAATACATAATAAATATCTTCTACAATTTAAGTTTCCACTAAAAACAGTATGCAGTATTATGTTTTCTAGCTTTCAAATATCTTAAAAACATAAAAAAATAAAAACCTCTGTCAAAAATCTATACTTGTAGATTGTAAGGGGGAGGGGAATAAATTAAGAAGAGGATCAAGGAGGAGTTATTGTCGAAAGATTTTTGGAACGATTTTCAAATAACTGCCATGAAAAAGCAGTCATGTGTGCCTATTGATACAGTGAGCAAATTTTAAGTGACAAATTTCAGAGTATGTTTTGTTGTAATACGATGCGTGGATTTGTGATTGCGTTATTTTGACGCCAATTTTTAAACACTGAAGAGAAGTGATTTATTTTACATTATAACCTACATTGTTGTCAACATACCTAGAGGTGTAGTGGTGTTTTCACCAAAAATGCTTCATATACGGAGGTTCAGTAGTAAAAAAACAAATCAAACAAATTCTTATTCAGTATGCTAGAAAATGTGTATATGATCTAAATGAAAACGAAGAATACTTTTGCGTAATGCGTGCACTAACACGTGAGTCAAAACTTTCAAAATCTATGCTTTTTGCATACATTTATTGAAATAAAAAAATTAATTTCAACCTTTTTTTACTTTTGTGTTTGAAATATTTTGAATAACTAAAACCATATTATACCTAGTTATTATACATTTAATAATATGACTAAATTTAAATTTTCATAATATTCCTAGTACACTTAAAGAAACAAAATATACGAATGTAGCTCTTTTCTGTACTTTCTTGGCGTCGATTATACTTTTAAAGTTCGCACTGTGGTATTTCATACTTGTAAAGCTAATTATTATTTTATTAAACATAATCACAAGTTTTACCAATTTTTGAGAACAAATCTGCAATTAATATTAAGCTATTACAAAGTTTGCTACGTTATAATGAGTTACATATGAAGGAGAACACCACGTGGTGAAGATTCTTTGAGGTATACGTAATGGACTATAAAGACTTACTTTGAAGTGAGAAAACCCTGTTCATATGTATTTTATTATAATATCACTTTTGTCAAAGAGATAAAATGGTGCTCATTTTCAATTTTACTTTGATATTCGCATGAGATATACATTTACATTAATATGGTTCCTTTGAGTTTTCTTTAGGGCCTTAAAGCGAATAAATGAAGATTATTCTATCTATTTTGGATAAATAATCACATTATGCGTAAAATTTAACATATCGTTAGATGGTTATACTAGAAGCGGAACTTTAGGTACAAGTGAATAAGGCTTAAAAGGGGATCGGTCTCTCCTTTTTTTAAAAAAAAAAAAAAAAGTGGTTTGACGCATAAAACTAGAATTAGTGAAAGTAGGATCTTCAGTTTTCCTAAAGTTAAAGAACTCTATAGACAGTCCATTCAATACGTAGGCCCAAAAATTATTTAATTAAATGAGTGATGAAATCAAATCGAGTAATAACTTAAAACAATTCTGCTCCTTACTAAAATCCTGGCTATTTACAAAACCTGATATTGCTTTTTTAACGAGTGTACTAATTTAAGATTTATGCAACTACCTATTACATTGTTTACATCATTATTACATTTTTTCATAGTAGTAGTGTGTACGTGTGAATGTATGTTTTGGAGTGTGGATGTTTTTTTCCGATATTTTTATGTAATTATACTGTATGTAATACATTAATTACATTTTCCATTATTTCAATATATTTTTTTATAGATTTTTTGTAAAATTATTTATGATTTTTGTACATAAGGTTGTATATTTGTATTTTTTCAAAGCGTATTTTTCATTATTATTCTTTGCATTGTATAATTAGTTCCTAGTCACTCTATATTGTAATAAACGTCGGCTATATTTATTTGGTTATATATTTTTGGTTCTAGTTTTTTTGTAGTCTTGTGCAGACGTCACGGAGAGCAGTCTGTTGACCTTTTAGTTTTTTTTTTTTTTATGTGAGAGCAAGCTATAAAACTGTTTATTTGTGTATTGTGTATCTGTTACACTGACTAGCTACATGTTTTTGGTCAATGACTTCCTAAGGTTTTTCTTTTATTAGTACACATGAATGTAAATGTTGGAAAATAAATATTTATTTATTATTATAATTTCTTTATTTTAGTGGGATAAAAATACAAAAAAATAAATGAAATATTTGCAGGATGAATATGATATTTTGTTTTGTTTTTATCTATTTCATACATGTTGTTATGAGAGGTTTATAAGCAAATAAAATAAAAATTCAAGTGTCAATTTTTAGTCCCTTAAAGTATTAATCAGTAATTTATTCCTTCTGTTTCACTCGTTCTAACAGTTTTACACAATTAGGCTAATTAGATATTTACTAATACTTTCAAAATTACTAATTCCACAACAAAATAAGGGAAAAAGTAGGAATCGAACTTCAGACCTTTAGGTTCTACGTCAAACACGCCAACTAATGAGCCACCTTACTAAATGGGATCACTCTAAAAAAAGTATGTACCCAAACAAGATAATAATTCTTACTATTTTTTAAAAACCTTATTAAGAATATACGCATTAGTCCATTAAAAAAATGTTTATTTAGAAAAATAGGAGTGAAATTTGTCTCGTGTAATAAGTTTAATTAGCATTTTTTAACTGTAAACTACTCAAAACGGCACATCACTTTTACTTTTTCGTGCTAAAACAGTTTATTTTACAATACTTTAAATTCTGAATTATTTTATATTGAGAGGATAGTCCATTAAATGTTCATGCATAACAACGGTACGGAACTAATGAAGCATTAAACACATTGTCCCCATAGTGCAATAAGCACCTCATATTCCGTTGTGTCAATGGGAGGGTATTTTATTTTAAAGTCCTACATTTAAATTTTAAAGGGGTTATAAACATAAATTAGTTCATCAGGTAGTAGAAATGGAGATACGAGAAGACGCATTCGAAAATTTCAATCACATCTTAACTCAAAGCGTCTTGTTTTTCAAGATGATTGAACCAGATGTTGAACTATATGAACTCTAGTTTAAAGTAATCATTATGTACACTAATTTAACTAATATTCTTTATAGGCAGTCTTTAATGAAATTATGAAACTGCACTCAACCTTTCTCCGTCATAATGTTTTGAGATAAATTATTGTATAAGTGTTGTTAATTGTGATACTAGAGCTATATCGTACTTGCATTTTTGACTCCTACTTGAATTATATATTCGTTAGGAATTGGTACTAAATGAAAATATGTGCTTTATACTAAAATTATTTGGCTATTTTCATGGAAAGCCGTAAAACATACTGTTTTATTTATTGTGTGAATTATTCATTATGGTCTATTTTAGGACGTTTACTTAAATCATATGATGAATATTAGGACAATCAAGTGGCACTGTGCCTAGATGAATTACAGGATGAGGGTCGGTATACCATATTTCCTTAACATTGTTTTCGAATAATATACAACGCCTCATATATCACATTAAGGTAATGTCACTTTATCGCACTATTGTATCTCTGGATATTGAAGAATTATTGTTTGAGCGTTAGCGAACACTATCATTCGAGGGGCTAAACTATTACATTTGTCTGACTATATATTCTAACGATATGAAAACAATAACGGGCTAACACAGATTAATTTGCAATGGACCTTTATTTCTATGCAAGTAGGTATCATGCAGTTTAATAATGGTGCATGCCACTGAATAAGATTTATTTGAGCGTTAGTCACGATTTTCACATTGGTCTTATAGGCAATGTAGGAATACGCCATACCGAAGGGTTCTCCGAGGTTGCATGTAGATTTAAGTCTATAGCTCATTTCATTCTTGAAATGTCTTGCTGACAATCAAGCAAGCAAATATCATGCATAAAAGAAGAATAGTCTGCATCCAGGCAGACAAATGACCAGAAGTTACGTCAGCCTATTGTGTGTTAAGCTTCAACGACTCTCTGCTAATTTCTATAGTTTGACATGCTTTATAGAAATCATTTTTGTCTATGTTGAAATACATTTCTTGCAAAACATGAACATTTTTAATTATATTTCTGTATGATACATTTACATTTTTTTTCATTACGATATGTTTCATAACCGTATTGAAATAATAAAAGTCTTGGTATTAGGGAGGGTACTTCATTGCTAGAGTTTTCCCGAAATCTAGAACCTTGTTACTTTTAACATTAACTTTGACTTATTGTATTATTAATATAATTTTTATTAATATGTATGAATAAGTTACAAGTTTTAATGTATCACATTAATGATTTTTCTCGGAATTTGTACAAGTTTATTTATTCTTTCTCGTCTTCATCTTGGTTACACGTAAGAAAAATGTAAAAGATTTGCTAACGCTCAGAAAAATACTATTGTGTGATATTCATTAACATGAAACTAAGTATTGCGTAAATAAAAATAAAGCTCAATGCTAAATTCCAAGTCTGTAGGTCATTTCCTCTTCGAGATATCGTGTGGACAGATATATGCATTGAATTACGTGTAATGTAAATTTTCCATTCGTACGATTGCAACTTCGCTAACGCTCAGCCAATAACATGATGGCCACGAGGAAATCACAGTTTACATAAATGTTTAAACAAAATTAGCATACTTATCTTACATTATTAAATGTGATAAAGTAAGAAATATATCTGGGCCCTTTTTTATATGTGACTTGTGCCGACACGGCAAAAATATATCTCAGAAAAACAATGGAGATAGGACATATTTTGCCACCACCACGGCTGATTGCATTGTGGGATGGGAGGTACACATTAATACATGTTAGCCAACATATTTGTACCGTGAACGATCTCGCTGTATAACACACACCGCTTATATATTTGTATAATATTTTTATATTGAAAAAATGTGCCCGTTCAACCAATAAATATTCATAAAATTCCGCTATATATAAATATCTAGCATACTATTTTTCAGTTGTATTATAAATTTGATATTTAAATGATTCCTAAAATATCAATATATCTAAATCACATACAAATAGCAATTTTTTACGCTGCTGTATACAGAAAATATTTCAATTATGATTCAAGAATTGTATTATTTTCAACCTACTCTACTTATTAAATTGTGATTTTAAACTTACATAAACATAACATCACAATAATCACAACGCTTGTATAAATTATGTTATACAATAACAGTGATTTTATTTTCATAGGTTGTCCAACCTGTTCAGAGAGGAAAGTTCAGTTTTGCTCTCTGACAGACGTTTGACCAAATTGTGCCGGACTCAGTCATGCATTAGCCGGCATCATTCTGGATACTTGGTGACACAATTCATCAGAAATAAATACTAAACTATCCATTTACAATTTACTATCCTATCCATATTGTGCTTTCCTATATTTTGTTGAAACTGCCACAAGCGGCTTTGTTGTGAAAATTAATAGTTTTGATTGTGTGGTAATTAATACAAGTGATACAAGTATTGTGTTGTGTGTAACTAAACTCTATCTGGGTAAGCTAATCCATTTGTAACTTTTCCTTCCTTCTTGTTATTGATTGCACTAACTCATTTTACTGTAGAACATATTCAATATGTATGTCGGTATTCATTACATTAATAACTCACCACAGAATAACAGCAATTAAACTAATCGTAACACATCAATAACAATAATAAAATCTTAACAATAACAATAACATTTCAACAATAACAATAGCATTTTAATAATAACCGTATCAAATCAACAATATATCATTTAACATACGTAAAAAAATAAATAATGAAATAACAAATATATAACTTAAAAAACTAAACAACTAACTAACTAACTTAAAATATAAACTATAATAACTGGCAAAAATAGCAAAATAAATTAATTAACAAATCAATTAATAACAAATAGCAGCGTATCACTGATGTTGACTAGGGGTGTTCAGCTCCTCATGGAGGCCAGCTTTCCAGCAGAGCAGGAAATCCCTGCAAACTGTCTGCGACCACCCATGATGAGAAAGCAGCAGGAGGCAAGAGCTCCTCTCCTAGACCTGGTCAGTGCGAAACAGCAACGCCAGCACGTTAGAGAGAAAACTAAAAAAGAAATAACATTAAAACTTGAAAAGGTAAAAAGTTTTTCACAAATACGTGCAAGAATTTAAAAGTTCCTTGCCACACTGAAGAGGATGTGCAAAGCGCTCTCAAACATCACAGGCAGTGCCTTCTGCAGCCACAACGAACAAAACTTACAATACTATATAAATACACAACATGAGCCGGGGAGAACTGGGCTCAAGTCTTAGAACCGGCTCACCTTTCCAATTTCACAAATTACTCTTTTACACGTTCAATCTATTTTAAGCAATACTTGTATCTAGTTTTTAAGATGAAATGTATTTGTTTATTGTTTGATCGCATATATGTTTTATCGTTAAATACGTTATGTATTTACATCTTAAGAATAAATCTGAATTAAATCCTAGAAGACAACATGAATGTTCGCTTCTTTTCACATTCGGTGCTACGCGTCGCTGAACCGCGGCATCCAGCAATATGAAACATATTGGTTCAGTGCGAGCTCGTCTCTTTTGGCAGGAGGATCTGCATCTCGTCAGGTCATCGGGTATGACACTCGAGCTCCGCGACTGAAGTAGTACACTATTCGGCACTTTTATTTTGTGTTATTGTCTGTTTTGTGATAAATATTATTGTTTTATCAAAGCTAGCACTGTTCAAAGCGCTCTTCAAGCGATATGCTCCATCATTGTAACTCGGTGTTGCTTACTTGCAATCGAAGCCTATAAACCATTTCGTTCTCGAAATATCCTCCTAACAGAGAGATAGAAGACATAAATAAAATTTTTCAGTTCCTGTTAGTGATGTCTTATACTTAAACTTATCCAATCAAGTAATTTTAATATGTATGTATATGTATGTATTCTCTATCAATTATTCTGCAAAGACATACTGACCACGGATCGCGTACTATACTTTGGAACACGTGGCAGATCTAAAATAGGTTTTAAAGGGTATTCATAAATATAAATAACTTTGTGGATTCTGGTAGCTCGGTTGTGCTAACTTTTTATGGTCCCTAACTGTCCATTTTAATATGCATTTCATTGCTCAATTTACGACATTACAGCAGTATCAGACCACAGCTCCCACGTTATTAGCTGTTTTGTTCCTTTAATTGCAAACATATTGATCATTCAAAAATCATTCTAGTTTCAGCAATAGTTCACGTTCAGTCTGGTCACCAATACTTACTGATCAACAATATTAATTCATAAGAGACTAGAAAATGTATGTATAAATGCTTAAATAAAAAATGTGATGTTACATTCTTGTTAATTTTGAACACTAAGCAAGGGTCAAAAATCTACGGAAAATGTTTTAAAAATATTTCAATTAATTCATATGAAAATTAACAATGTTTAAATTAACTCCAAAATATTTTGAGTATTGAAAAGTATAATAAAATGTTTCATAGTGTATGAAGGAAGAAGAATGAAATAAAATTAATACTACATATATATATATATATATATATATATATATATATATATTATATATATAATTATATATAATTTATACTATATATATATATATACTGTATATATGTGTGTGTGTGTGTGTGTGTTTTGTGTGTGTTTGTGTAGTCATTAATGTTAGCTGTGTTTTTTCTTATGTTACATAATTGAAGTGAAAATAGTAGTACTGACAAGATGTTCTAGAATACCAAAATTTTTCAATTATCATTGTTTTCGTTCCTATATCTTTATAATATACCTGCGTTATAAATATGTAATAGTTTTAACATGCTTATAAGTACATGATAACTCATATTTTAAATATAAACATAAATGGTATTTTTCTTTTGTATTGTTTTTAATGACAGTGAGATATATATTGTATGTAAATGAACATAACAGTTCTTAAACTAGGCTATATCCCTAATATCACATGTAAATTAAGGCAGTAAAAATTAGTTCTAGTATCAGAAACTCATTTTTTTCCTAAAATTTCTCCCATTTGTTTATAAAACACGCCAGTAACATAAAGAGAAATCTATCATAAAACATAACATTGTATATAATATATAATCACTAAACGTAAAACATGAGTCACCAAAATTTTTTTATACACTTTTCTCTTTTTTCTAAACAGTAGGAACAGGATAACTAAAAATTGTAAAACACCAACTACCATTCACGACACCATTGAAGTTGATATCCAAATCGAACAGCTTTTAATCAGAGGGTTTTTTTGTTAGTACTGAGACTTAGACATTGTGTTTATCTCCCGCAGCTGTTATCCATAATGACTCGGTCATTTTGTATCAGCTATTTTAAAGCTTTATTTTAAGTTTTCTTTGTGTTTTTTGTAAGTCAGCGGCTATCTTAAGTTGGCAATAATTATTAGAATATGTCTTTGATATAAAAAGACTAGCTTTCGGACAGTTCAATAATATGTCAATTTTTTTAATTTTTTGTAAGTTTGTACCTAATTATAAAAATATAAGGGTGGATAATATAATTAGTATATTGATCTAGTTTTCTTGAAAACCAGATTTTATACATTGAAAATCGCTTGGTAATAAAGATATTATTTTTAGGTAAGAAATATTGTAAATAATAACATCTTCAATTCTAAAGCGTTTGATTGTTCAAGTTAAAACGAATTCTGCAATGAGCAATCACTACACTGAAGTACATCAATAGCTCCATGTAACAGGAACTTAATGATTCAAATACCTAGCGGTGGTCAATACAAGTTACCAAATCACATTGCTGTCACATCACAGCACGCACATGAACAAACGTGTCCTAACTAATCCAACTGTTTCTGGGAACTCAGTATAAATTTAAAGCCGTGAATCCTAAGTAATATTGTATAGCCTAAAATACAAGAGAAGCCCACACGAAAGTTGTCCGAGGGTGTGAGTGTCTGAAGTTCCTCTGTACATCCCACGCCACATACTGCGCCAGCTTTACATAAATGGTAATTACTGATCAGTTTCAACATCTGTGGCTAAAGCGAACTTAATCAGCTGATACTGTAAACAAAAGCGTGAATTTTACTTCATTCATGCGTTTTGCAAAAATGTAAATCAAGCAGAGAGACGTGACGGTAGCCACGTCACATTGGAAACAGCTAGTGCTCAGCAGCGGGGTGACGTCATCACCTCTAGTGTCACTAGACTGTTTTCGTGCGGGTAACAATAACCGATATCAATATTTTTTATAACAAGGCCTAATTAATAGGATGCAGGATAATAAGAGGTCACCGTTGAATCATTGATACTCATGTATATCTTAACTAGTACTGAAACCAAAATAACGACCGAACCAAATAACGTTATAGGCATTTCAAAATATAGTATATTTAAGCTGTCTTTATATCTAAAAACCAATAGTATAATGATGAATAAAATCTATGTAGGTATTTATGTGTGTTTTTTTAATTTATCAATCAAATCAATGTAACATTTATTACCTTTTTAATATTTTTCAGGATAAACTTATAACAAATGTAATATCGTCATTGAGTAATGTGCCTGTTACTCAAATGTTATAAAAATTAATTTCAAACAATATTGTTATTTATCAAATTAACTGTTGGAATATTTTTGTATTTTGTTGGTTTAGATATTCCTAATCGATAATACGGTACCCTGTTTAGATTGTGGTAGTAGCCATGTACTATATTGTAGCCCTGCGAAGACATTAATTAAATTTTATTTCCTTTTTCTTCCTTACATGCTCTCTCACATGAAAATTGCAATAACAGGTATTAAAAATTGCAATTTTTGTTAAACAATTAAATTAAAAAAAAACTATTCCAGGTATTAAATTATGCTCTCAAATAATTAAGTTAATAATATGCTGCGGTCACTAGTACATGACTAACTTAATATAGACCATTGAAACTTAACATATGCTGGTAATATTTTGCAAATTTCGACAAGGTTACATATCTGAAAAAATTTATACATTTTAAATGTTCATATTGAATATAAAGCATGCAATTAAAGCAGGAATTTTTTATCACCACATTCCACGTCATAAAAGCTTAAATAAGCGAGGCGGAATCCGGGCAGACAAAAGATGTTGGGGGTCGGGAGGAAATAAAGGCTGAAAAATATCTTCGCTCTTATTTTTAATCTTGTATGATTCCATAAATAATAATGTGTGTTTAGCATTATGGTATAAGCTAAGAATTTATCTAAAAATTGTGTTTTAACGTATTTCTTTAAAACAATAAATATAACATAAATTTGAATAGGAAATGCAAAGGTGAGACAAAAATAACATTAAATGTCGCTACTCAAGAACTACAGACAACACAAAAAAGGAATATTGGAAAAATATAAGATTACCCAAAATTGCTTGTCTAAAAATCATTACATTGAATAGCTCAAGCCAACATGACACACCGAGAGTAGAATCTTTAAAAGCAAACTACTGAGGCTTCATTCATGGAATTAACAAACCAACCGTAAGTCAACCTTTGATTTAGGTTAGGCCACTTTGTCTACCAATATATCAAAAAATAAGTAGACAGGCATCCTAAATATTTTAATAATCAAGCAAAATTCAACCAACCAAATGTATACACACACAGCGATATTAAGTTCTAGGACTCTACTGTACTCACTGGTTCCTGACCTGACGAAGAGAAATGTTTATGTTTTCCATCCACCGTCATCAAAAAATAGGCTTTAAACCAAGAATTAGCCTTTAATATAATTCAAACTTTAACCTCCACTTAATGGTTTGTGTTATCATCATGTTTCAAACTACCATATAATCCAATTGTAGGAACGTAAATATAAAATAAAATATGTTGAGAAATACTTGATTAATGGTATGTAAACAAATAAAGCTTAAAAATAAATCATACAGTAAACTTTAAACCATATATAATATGACAAATATTACTTGTACAGCAAGTATCAAATTGATTAAAAACTGTTACTGTTTTCTATTCTCAAATGTATTAAACGCTCATCAAAAGAGATACATTAGTATAATTAAGGAATAGTACAGGATTTAAAATATCTAACGTCATTTAATGTATTATATTAATACATAAAACTTTATTAATATTACAATTTAATTGCCACTTATTATAAATATGTTTAATTTTATATTTATTACCTGACTGGGCACATTATTCAATGTGGCCATAACTGTTATCACACGATTCATTTTATATAACAGTTATGGAATATTATGAATTTTAATAAATGAAAGTAAATGATTTATTAGCAATATTGATGATAAATATATATTTATAATTCTTTATTTCTGATATTTATATATGATTACTGGCGGATACGCACACAATTTCGTAGGCTCACCACGTGTATGAACAATTTGGTTCAAGGAATTATATTTCCATCGACATTTTTGAGATTGCATAGATGCCATGATCAAGAAAATATTTCAAAAAGCGTATATTTATAGCCATAGCAATTTACTCTCGACTTCGCATTTTTTTTCTACATTAAATTTTGTCAGGCTTCTCGATCAAGAAAATACGTACACAAACACAGGACAGAGAAGCCTACTTCAGAAAAAAAGCAAGTTAAGATGGATTTTATAACAGACCTAAGAATACAGTAAAATTTAGATAGCAATTTTTGTATTTTATATTCATTACAGTACTAACCAAGCACTGCGTACTTAATATTTGTTAAAATAAAATAATATTATTATTAAGATAATGCATTTGTCTATGCTAACAGTGGTTACAGAAAAGTTTATTAGGTGAAGTGATGTTACTACTATATGCTTTCAAGGCTATAAATGTAAACGCATTGAGCGCTTTTGTTAAATAAATTAAATATAAATTGTTGTAGTGTTAAAAATATGTTTACACAGAATATTTGATTTCATTTAACACGCTTTATAAGTAATTCAGCCAATTTTCAATAAAAACCTTACATTGGCACAAGAAAATAACTATAAACTTTTATTTAAACACCAACAATTTTAGAAATTTTCCAAATTTATTTTAAAGTATTAAGAAAAGTATTTACAACTACTTTTCAAATGCTTTTCCTGATGTTTATTTTTTAGATGGAGCTTTTGTCATACATAGATCATACATTTATATGGGTAATTAAAAAGATTTTATCAATATTGCAAGCTTTTCCCTGAATATTATATGGTGGGAAAAATTCAAAATTCAATAATTCTATAAAGCCTACGGTATTGGAATACGTATTTTATTTAAATACTTTAACTCAATATTATTTATATTCGACTACTTTTAGTTATAGTACATAGTTTTCTGATGTAATCCTTATATATTTGCAGAGTTTATTTATATAATCGCAAGCAATGGAAATTGATATAAAGAATAAAAAGCGCAATCAAGTGAAGACAGAGATTGCAGAATAATATTGACTGATTTTAGTTCACAGATTAACACAAATTAGGTTAGTTGCATAAAAGAGATTTTATTCCTCAACTATTAAACAATTTTCCAATTCAAATGACACCATTGTGGCTTAACCCTCTCAGTTCCAAGTGATAACTCCTGATCAGGACATTAAACGTATTGCCAAGTAACAATACTTGTTAATTTGTCGTCTGGGTTGAAAGTAAATTACTTTATAGAGCGTCATTCACGTCAGAATTGCTTAGGTTTCGTACAATTCAATTAACTGTCTCAGCATTATAGATGCCTTTAAATTTAACAATCGTGTTTTTTTAAACACCCAAAGGTAAATTTAATTACGATAATTGTGTTTGAGAGCTCCGTGATCATTTTCTGGCTTCGGTGAAAACCAACTAAAGCCTGCAATAGTGCCTTTATTGCTCTTATAGCTTATTTTGTAAACCCAGAAATTAGTAAAAACATTAAGAAAATGATAATAAGGTAATATAATTTTGTTATTTCATTTATTTTCCTGTGGTGGGTTTTTATTTATTTATAATTTTTTAATCACATAACGACCTAATAGAAGAGATCATTTAAATTCACTAAGCAGTCGAACTATCTTGTTTCAAAATAACAAATAACTTTATAAATGATTTAACAGTAGTGTCTAAATCTATTCACTCAATTACTACTTCAATGTATAGTTTTTTTAAGATATACGTACTGTGAAAATATTCAAATAAAGAAAAATACATGGCTCTAAACTTCTATTTTAGGTTATATTAATCTAGTTTACAAGTATTTGCGATTTTTCCACATATATTCTGCGGTAAAGATAGTAGATACCATATAATGGACTAAAATCACGCAACAAAGTTTGTGCAATGGACACAAAGGGTAAACATGTGTTGAAAATTCACTAGTAATATGATGAAAATGTAATTAATCGTGAATAAAGGCTTTATTCTAATAGTTACATAACTGAAACAATACAATAATATTGTACATTTTATTATAACATGGGTAGGTATTTATTATTTTGTGGTTTATATCAAAATATTTTAGATTTCATATCATAATCTTATCTCTTATGTGAAGATCTTACTTCTTAAACACTTCACATTTGAGCGGCTGCTGACGAATAGTGATCGTAACTATTCGTGAGAAGCTTTCACGTGTAGTTAAATTTTCATAGAGCCACTTTGCCACCCATTTTGTAACTTTGTGTACATAGCATAAATTTGTTGCCCGTTTCGGTCCATATATGGTACTATAACTTACATCA
The DNA here is from genome assembly GCF_021130785.1 of Homalodisca vitripennis. Classification (NCBI taxonomy): domain Eukaryota; kingdom Metazoa; phylum Arthropoda; class Insecta; order Hemiptera; family Cicadellidae; genus Homalodisca; species Homalodisca vitripennis. The sequence continues at coordinate 137,018 of NW_025776396.1, forward strand.
GAACCAATGTGCACAAATACAACTACCACATCCACCATTAGTCTATGGAGATGTGTGTGTAGGCTTTTATTGTTTAAAGACTGATATGAAGCTCAATGTAACTAACTTAAATTTGAATGAGGCAAGATATCTCGGGAAGTATGTAATGTGAATGTTTGAAATTTCACGACAAATTTCAAATATCTTTTAATTTATAAAATTTCAGTTGAAATTAAAGTTTAAAAATTAAACTAAGTTCAATTATTTAAAATGTTAATGCCTATGCATGGGAATATTTTGAGCGTCGCTAACAAACTGTATATTTTGTTTTGCGGAGAATGTAACAATTTCTTTGCCGAATGATTGTCTGTTGTTATATCTGTCAATTATAAAATTTAGCTATAGTCTAGAAAAGTCTAAAATTAATCTTACAACGTTTATGTATAATGAAAATATACTTGTATATATTTGTATAATTGTAATATTTTATTTTTGGAAATCGACTTAGATAAAATTAATTATTAATTGTGCTTGTAAACTTCTTAACTTACGAGTGATCAGTTGTATACTGTTATAACTTTAAATAGCTGCCATATTTAAGCTTTAACAGCCATAAACAAATAATATTAAGTATAATGTATTTTATTGTTTTATAATTTTAAGAAAATTTTAAATTGTGATTTATGTTCAAATACCTGAGATTAATCGTTATCGGACGGATTTCGTAGAAAAATTTTTAATATAAATTTTTATTAAAATTAATAAATATTTGTTATCTTGTATAATTTTTATAAAAATACTCTTCTTTTTTAATTTTACTTTAAAGGATTTCCATATTCACCATTTTGTTGAGTTTAAAGCACAGCACACAATAATGTTTCCTCATATTTATTACTACGTGCATATGTGCGTCGTTTGGAAAATGTATCTTTACGCATTCAAGAGATATTGAAATTTGTATAAAAAATAATGGCCTGTGGTCAAACCACTAATTTTTGGTCCTATATTTAGAGAAAAAATCTTGTTGGGAATAATGAGCACTATAAAAAAAAACCCCGGATTTCCGAAACGTATCTGATTTCAATAAGCAGAGTTTAACTAAATCTACCCTAAAACCACTATAACCTATATTAAATATTATCGTATTGACTTTACTGTTATTTTATTACTATTATTATTATTTTTATTTTTAACAATTCTTTACAATTGTGTGTCGCATTCAAAAGTAGTCTATAATATAATAATCCCAACGTTCCTTACCGAGCCCAAGTGTTGGGATAGCACTGAATGTATTATGTAATAAAACACAAAATCGCAGTTTTTGTAATTATGGGGGTGACATCATTACATTGGTTTTTATAAATGAATCCTCATATGTGGCAAAGTTGTACAGTACGAGAGTACAGGAATAGAGATAAGAACCACTAACAGAATGGGAAACCTAGGTCAGTAATGTCCAAACCCATGTATCTAGGTCAATATTGCAGTTATAGTATCAATACTAGAGCACACCATCCAAGATAATCAAGACTCGTAACGCTGTATTACGTAGCATGCACTTTCTAGAGTCAATAAATGCTTGACACACAATCTTCAGAATGTTTACAATGTCATAATGACTGATTCCTGTGAAAATGTATGGAAATATATTTGCGTGTTGCGAAATATATACGCTTGGTTGGCTTGAACTAGAATGTTGAAACTTAACCATTGCTGATGTTTTAATACAACCATTAAACATGATACAATATAAGGGTACGTATTTATGAAATGTACGACACCGAGCGTTCAAAACTGTTTGCACAATGAAAGTATCTTGGAAACTGTAAGAAATACAGCAAAGATTTAGCGAATACAGTTGTGCGTGATAACAGGGGCAACAATCATGTATGGATAAGTTAATTATTGTTTGCGTCGTTCACTCGCTGTGCTCAAAAACAATTTTCAGTCAAAATTCTCAAAATATCAACCCTCTTTAATGAGTAAACATTTATTAACTTTTTTTACATACAATTTTAATGAAAATTTCTTCTAGTTTTCGAATATTATAATGAAACTGGGATTGTTTAAATAGGGTCGACGAGCTCCACTGCCCTAGACATTCTTACTTCCAACATGTTAAGTTTTAGATAACAATACACAGATATCACTTTCATCAGTATCGCACTGTTATTATGATAGTAGTACTACTCTAAAAACAGGTCTAGTACTGTTTATAAGGCAAATACCAAGCGTTCATTTAGATTGTAAATATTAATCCTAGGGCCACCCTTTGTTTATTCTAGGTCTTGGGTGAGAGTATTCGTGGCGCCTTACTCGGACTTCCATATGAGCCTGGTGAGTAGCCAAATCTGCATAAATTTACAGCTTATTAGTTAAATAATATTTTATCCATGCAAATAATAATTATATAATATTAATATGTAAAACATTTATGTGTACAAAATTGTATCTTTATGTATTGTACTGTAAGGGAATTGATTACCATATTATGAAATTCAAATCTGGGTGACGTACGATGTCTGTATATAGTCTGTAAGGACACGTATATACAATATATGTACATATATATGTATATATCCATTCAATTAATTTGTAAAAGAAGCAATAGCCTTATTTAATTTCAATAAACATAGAATCACAAAAAATACTTGCTCCGCCGGGACTCGAATCCGGATCTCTCACTTGTCGGGTGAATGTGCTACCATTACACCACAGAGCCCTTACTTTTTACGATTCAAATATTTTGTATTTGGCTGTTTCTTTCACATGTGTGTTTAAACTACCAAATTAACATATGACCGGAAGACCAAATACCTGTCAAATGACATTTATTTACATTCAATTAATTCAATATATATATATATATATATATATATATATATATATATATATATATATATATATATATATTATATATATATATATATATATATATATTGGATGATGCAAACTGCAAACACACTAGTAGGTCATTTTAACACTAGATACTTAGATTGAGTCGTTATAATTAAATGTATTATTACAATGTTTATAAAAAGGGAAGTATAACGGATTCTATGCGGATCCTTTTAACATAAAACATAATAAGCTAAAATAACAATATAGTATTTTAAAATCCTCCATCCCTTACATACACAAATATTCGTTCAACAAAAATGTCAACTATCAGCAAGAAATGACTGTCACATCTTAGAAATTTTAATTATTAATAAATATCACATTGCCTGGTATTTAAATCTGTCTGTAATTTAGATACGCAATGCCACTGGTTTTTTACGTATCATTTTACTTATTATGAGGACTTAGTTTTATTATTGAGTAAATATTTCCATTCATATACTCAAAAAATAATTTTTAAACTTCCTGAAATCGTTTCCGTTGTAACACGTATAACTAGACATATTATAACATTTTCCCCTAGAATAATAATCTGAGAAATTGCAATTGGTCATAAATGGACTTGTGCACTACTTCCGTGAGTAACTAAATATTCAGGACACGTAACGTTGACAGGGGCCGCCTCCTCTCGAGATTCTTTAAGAAGTATTTCGGGCAATATGTCTCAGTCATATCAAGAAGGGGAAGTGGAAGTGTACCAGTCTCTCCAGTCAGGGCGGGTACACGCTTATGTCAAGACTACCAACTTCCTTTAAGAGCATAGGTAGCCCCACCAACTGCAACAGTTATCTTCTGCAATAGACTGACTTACAAATTAACCTTTCCCCTCGATATCTCGAAATATTTACTGCGATTAATAATTTCCACTCCTGGAAATAAATTGAGCTGCCCGTACTTAAGTGGTACTTCGGTTTTTGCTAGTTCAACTGTAAGGTATAAACCAGCTATAAATTAACCCTCCTGGATGTATGTTAATACTATTACACACTGTTGTAATTATACAACAAAAATCTTCAGCACAAATTAATAATTTATGTACTTAAGCAAAAAAACAAATTTTATTAAGCATGAAATATATTTGAGCAAAAACTATAATAATTGCATGAGCATTACTAAAACTTAGATTCAATAATGGTGCGCATGCATCCCATGGGAGTAGGCTCCATGGGGACAGTTTTACGAAGGCTTATTGGAAACCATAATGGAAAATACAAAATTTAAAAATTTTTAAGGTTTCCGTTAATTAACTGAGTAAAATCCTGTGCCATTTTAAAATAAGACGTAGTAACACACGTAGCCTATTAAAATCAACTATTCACATGAAACTTTGCATGAACCCTAAATTAAGCCTATTAGGCGACACGTGGTTTTGTCGTACTACTAACTTGTATGGAATAGGTCATAGTCTAATTGTAATAGTCGTATAGTATAGGTCATACTCTAGCTAGAATTACTCCCCCCCCCCGTTAATGTCGATACATATATGTCTGGCTTGATTTGAGCGTTCGATAGATGTACATCTTTTGGTCGGTGTCCATCTAAAGTTTGGTTTGAAATAAAAGCATAAATATAATGTTGTTAATTACTCTTAATTGAACATTAATTTTGATTATTTCTTCGATGTTCTCTTAAATAACAAAAAAGTATTTGCAACCATCTCGTTTAATCAAAACTTTCATATCAGTAAATTTAAAATAAGTAATCATTATTTGTAGTTAAAATTATGATAACACAGCAAAATACTATGTTATATTATAATATTTTTCAACTGAATATTAGGAATATTATCAACTGAAATGGGTATTAATTTATATGGGAAGAAGATCAATAATACCCATTAATAATCTAATAATAATTAATAATCTTGGGTGGGTCTGTAAATTCATTAAGCTAAAACTTTCAATTACACCACTTTTAGCGTGTGTCTTTCAAATAGATTCTACCAGAAATATCTATTTTACCGTGGTAAATTAAAAAATCTTCTCTTTCTTTAGGTTTTATTTTAGAATGTTTTAAATGTAAATTTTACCTATGTAATTTACACTACTTGGAGCTCCCTAATGCCAAGAGATGGGTTTCGGTGTTTCAGGGGTCAGTGTTTGAGTGCTCTTTACCCGTAGATATCTCTTCCTCAACTTTTAGGACAACTCGGAAGAATCGAATTCTAGAATAAAATTTAAAAATGTAATAGAATAAATGCAGCAGAAATTCAAATAATTCTAAACATATACTTTTCGTCCTATTTAACGCGGTTAAAAGTCATTGTAAAGTTATTGAGTTAAATCACCAACAACGATATTAATTTTCTTAATACTTATATTTTTATACTGAAATAACTATGTTAATATATATGTATTATTTCCAGGTTAAGTTTTAGAGCGAGTTTTTTTAGTTCTAACTTCGCCTGGTAAAATAAGACATCTTTACTTTACTTTACTTTTAAAGAGAGATGTCAGTTTGTGATATTTGTTGGTTCAGTACGTATTGTAATTTAGGGTGTCTAAATTTCTGGTTTTAGTAGATTCACCATAGCGCACAATTTATTTAGATTACATAACATTTTACATTTCGTTATGCGGAAAGAAAACCCGGTTGCTTCACCGTGTTTGGGGGTCGTGCCTAAACAATCGCAGTGCAATAAATTGTGCACCTGATGAGATAATGAGAAAACCTCTTCTTCTAGATCACATTGCTTTAGTCTAGATGTCTAATTTTAAACGATACAATAATTCATTCAAGCTTCTTTGTATCTAAACTTTTTGGATCTCTTGAGACGTCAATAACTCCAGATTCCGGGATTAAAGTCTGTCACAACGTCAAATTGTAGATACTAACAGTAATTTTTAATCACCTGTAACGTTATTTGGAAGGTGAATTGGAATTGAACTGAATATTCTTATTGAATCAACCCTTCTTACCCTTATATTTAGACCCGATATATGCTTGAGCTAACAGTAACAACTCTTTGTAAATTATACAGACGTGTACAAAAAAGTTTGTAAGTTTAATGATCAATGAAGTAATTAATGATGAGAGTTAAGAATCCGCTCTAGTTTCCACTTGTATTAATAAAATCTGTAAAAGTGTAAACTGGGTTATTGCCTGTCATTATGAGTTATAGACTGAGTTGTATCAGAATGGAATAACAGTCTTTGAGTTAACTGACAACATTGTTTTAAAACATAGATCATATTCATCTTGTTTCAAAGGATAAAATAATTTCAACTCTACATGTTTAAGGAATGTGGTAGATGCTTGCTTGTGATTTATTTGTCTAGATGCTGAGGGCCAATTTAAGACCAATCAATCTATTTTTTCGTATAATCAGCAGAATATTACTGTATTTTATTTTTATAAATTAAAATACATCGTCAGCTACGGTAGAAATAAATGAAAGGATGTGTTATCAAAAAGGTTTACAATAACACATTTCTCAAATAACACTTCTTCTGTTGAAGTATCTGACACCAACTGTCATATATGTAAACAAATATTATATCAGAATGAGAAAAGCATATAAAGACTGACAGCTGGTGTTTACAGTACAACATACTCCAGTTCGGTGCTTATTTAATCAACAGAATTTCTTGTTTTTCATTAATCATTTTAGAAACAAACATGAGTCTCTAACAGCCAGAATTACCTGAATGTTTAATATCTCCAGTTATAGACCCCTTAGAAACAACAACCCGAGTTTAACATTGAATAACTAAATATTCCTTAATTTTTGATAGGTTAGTATAGCGGTGATTAATTCCTTACACTGTTTATTCATTTTTATTTTCTTAGTATTATATTTTCGCATTTCACGAATAAAAATACGGTATAAAATTCCAGCATATCCCTGTTGCAAATAACATTTTAATTACAAAATATAAATCAAATTCAAAGGTATGTTTAAGAATTGGGTGCACGTTAATAATTAATGAAATGAAATATGTAGTATGAGCAAGTATTCATTATTATACAGAAGGTCCCTATGTTTTTAATTTCAATAAAAGAATAGATGCTAATTTAAGTGAACTTTTTAATGACTTTAAGTTGGTTATGGATTTAATAAAAAGAGGTTTCTCACGATAAACTAAAAGTGTAAACTAAGTGAGTTCATTATCTATTTTGATACTCCTAAACAATCGTATTATTCATAAGCTCACATTGAATTGAATTCATTCCTCAATGGACACGAGAGAAAACTAATAAACGGTTTAACTCAATCGTCCATTACAACGAACACTGGATAACGGCATTAATCGATTCAGTGAGTAAGACTTCGTGAACATTATTGCCACTTAAAATTAAACTAACTGCAATTTTATACATTCTGAAACAACAACAAAATCATGACTGCCTGACTAAATCTAATGTTATGCATTGAGCTAAGCCATCATCATCAGTTATTTAATTTAAATGGGTGATCTTCTCTTCATGTTCCATAGTTCAATGTTTAGTTTATTTAACTTAGCATTATCTATGGGTACTTTAAATTTTTTATGCATTTGCTTCACATGAATAGTACACGATTTCCAAAACTCCTGATACTATGGCTTCAGAGAAGAAGTGCTAAAGTTGTGTTCAATTTTATATATTGTAGAATTGAACAATAATTGAAATATTTAAACATTTTAGAACTTAAAAATCCGTAACCAAATGTACCTGCCTAGAAGTTACGTGAAAATTTGAGAAGATAGATGAAAATATTTTACTCAATTGGTTTGATCCTTGTATACAAAACTAAGACGTCTGCATTTTTATCTAAAGTTTGTTTTAGTTAATATATCAATTTTTGATAAATCATTGTAATTTTATTTTCTTTATATGTTTTGTCAGTTTACTAATGTTAAAATAACTTAACTAGCATTAAAGATAAAGACAAGAAGACTACCTAAAAGCCAATTACTTCGCCACATTTGTAGAAAAAGATGTAGCCCCATATTTTTTAAAAATTCATCAAACTTCATAAACTTTGCAATCACTTATAATAATATAATACTCGTACTATAGTACTTACACACATAGTATTTTAATACAAAAATATTGTTTCTATTGTTGTAATATCCCATACAATTTTAAAAAATAAGGTAACTAAGGTGTAAACTAAATGCAATTCCATACCACTATATTGAACAAGCGTACAGAAAGGTTTAAACGGAACAGCGAAACAGATAAATGGAAATGTTATCTGTTCAATAATAACAGCTACACGTTTCTCAAATTTCCCTAGACACTGTGTGATATGAATCGGTTTCATTTCTTTTTATTAGATGTTCTCGTGTATCTACCACGTGTATATACATATCAAAATTATATAAAATGTTTAACAGTTACCAAAATATTTACACGATTTTTCACTTCCCTGATGACAGATTACTTGTTAATGACATTATTATAGAGAGATCACGATGAATATGAGATGTTAATAATTACGCACGAATCAGACCTAGTTTGTGAGTTTAATATTAAATCTGTTTAAAATCAGGAAATTTTACAGGACAAAGAGACAATGAGTGATGAAGTAAGATCGTGACAATGAAAGGAAAGAAGAGGGAACTGCAAAAGAAAGTGAGAGCGAGAGGAAATAATTATGATAAAATTTCAAAAGTCTTTTTGTTTCAAGGAAAAATACACCGTTTGTGTAAACATTTTTATTTATGTTACATAAAAATATTCAGTAATTTTTTCTAATTAATAAAACCAATATATAATTTTATATTAAATTTTTTTAGAATTTAGCAATCCTTTGCCATTTTTGGTATAATTAGCAACATTTGAACCATATTTGGTATAATTGAACTTATTAGTTATTAAGTTATTATTTATTTATAAAAGCACATACAGACAGACAGACAGATTGGAAACTAAGCATCAGAGACTCATGTTCATATAGTCAAATATGATTGTCTTTACCTGAGCAATAAAGTGGCATACATTTGTCCAGAGAATTACGGGAGACCCTATATTTCCGACGCCAATGTTGCGTTGGCCTTAATTCCATGATCAATAAAAACATAAAAAGTTTATATGTATGCTCATTGCATCGTTGATTTGCCTTGTTTCCCAATTATGGCAATTTATAAATCACAGTTCTGAGAAGTATACTAGTGTCAAAAGCCAATAATTAGCAATAACAAAATTTACGTTTTTGTTTCACTACCAACAGAAAACTATTTTAATATTTTAGAACATTTCGATTTGTTTGCATAGTTCAAAAACACAGTCCAGGAAACTTTCATTTAGCATATTCCTTACCGTCTACTTCAAAAGGGAGTCTTAAAAATCAAGTTCTGATCATCTTTTCTAATAGAAGACTAATTATGAAATATAAAAACTGCGTAAAAACTAATTGTTACTCCTTAGAAAATGTATACACTACTAGTATTAATGTAAACAAATTGAAAATAGTGATTAAGTGATTTAACATATGTTTGTGTTATCATAAACAAACTTTACATGGAACAGTTGATTACATTTTGGAGGCTCATTCAATTAATAATTTTCATCCTTATTCACAAAAAAAGGGAGTTTTGCTGCTTTAAAGACCACTCTAGCGTAGTCTATAGCGATTTTCGAAATAATAATAGGTTTGTACTAGGGACCCTATGAATTTCCATATAAGATTTAAGCACTGTCGGTTGAATACTTTAGTAAAACTCACAAAGGTAATTTCCCTTTTACAATATTATCATAGTATATAGTAAAGACAGTAGAAATTGTCTACCTAACAACGTAGTTAATCCCTTAAATTACCTTAAATATGTTTAATTTTCAATTGCCTAAGCAAAATATATATGAAAAAACTTCAATACGATTTTACCTTATTATTTTTTGTACCACAAGCGTTCAATATAATGCATCAGTTCTTTGTAAACAAGGACAGACGTTAAATTTTTGTAAATAAAATCATTAATTAACACAGTAAAAAATCATACTTAATGAATGGAAAAACATATTTTCTCACTAATTTTAAATATTTTAAATAACTCTGGTGCGTTTTGAACAGTTGTACCTGTGTCAGGTTAGATTCGTAGCGTGTAAAATTTGTGTGGATAAGGATCCGAATGGAACAGTGATACTGGTCGTCAAGGACATTAATCTTTAACAGATGTAATTTAGTAGTTTGGAGGTAGAAGTGAACTTAATGCTTGAGAGTCGACTCTATAAGTTGTAATAACAGTTTTTTTTTTTTAGATATTTATACTAGATAACTAAATTAGATTATAAAATAAGGAGCGTTTATTGCTTTATAAAGAAATACTATACAATTGTTGGATATATCCAATTAATTTGAAAAAGTAGACCTTTAATTATTGATACATGTTTAAAGGATGTCCTGTTGTAATATGTAAGCATATTAAAAAGTTTGTTAAAGATATTGTAAATTGCGTCCTAGAATGAAAGAGGGTAACAACCCAGCCCCAAGTGACAACAACAAACAAGAGAACTTTACAGTATAGATCTTCGCCTGAAATAACTTAAAGAGTTATCCTTAACTCACCTTTTACATCAAAACAGAAGTGACTAAGCGTCACTGTTCAGTCAATCTAATGTTACACTTGTTATCCAATCACTGTGATGTTCTTCTTTTTACCTTGTTACATCAGTTTTAAGATATGAAATTAATCCATATTGTACATCAGAAAATTGAGAAAAGGTTCAGAAATAGCTGGTAAGCAATTTACGAGAGACACATCTACATTACGGTGTGTGGCAGTGAAGAGATATCTACAATATGTAATAAAACTAACATTTTTAACCGTTTTGTATTTGTCTGTATCAAAAGAAAAGTCTAAATCGTGTTCAGATACGCACTAAACATTAATTAGATAGTTTTTATTCATTTCAAGGAAGTGCTTAGTTGCAACCCAATATTGACACGAAATTACAAGAAATATTTTATACTTTTATAACATGTTAAACCCAACAGTTAGCAAAACATTACAACATGTTATTTTGATAACATACGTGTTTTACAAAATTTTAAACTCAAAACATATCAATTTCGTACTATAAGGTTTACGTGTACTCCAAACAATAACAACTCTCATAAAGTGTTTAATATTTCATTGTTTTATTTGGAAATGACAGAATAATCAAATCCTTTTATCACCTCAACTACTGTGCAGTGACGTGGAAATAGTACTTGAAGCTATACCAACAGTATCAGTGAAACTTGACATGTTCCTGTCAAACGTAAAACATTTTTCACATGAAATATGAGTACGTTGGCGTGTCTGTGAATCCTATTCATCTATAAATTACAATTTCTTACTACTATAACATTTATTAAATTTTATCTACTTCATTCCAATATATTAGCATAATTAATGAGATATATTGAAATTTATTTAATTATTTGTGTAGCAGAAAATAAATTCGTACATCATTAGCGAAACGTTTTCAAAATCCTTGTCCACAAAATACCTTTGTAAAATATGACATGGAAACACATCTAAAATAATCAGAAAATTAATATTTTAATCAGTAAATTATAGTCCAATAGGCACACCAAAGTTCAAAGCTTCATCTTCTACGCTCTATAAGTATACTAAATACTGAGTTAGATCCGTCTGTATTTTATTTAGCTAATTAACTTTTTTTCTAGGTTATTTTAAACAATTCATATGACATTTTCCAACTCTTCAATAGAAAATATGACGTACATTTTAAATCTTTATAAGTAGTTTGTTATCGGAGTGATATCCAAATTCAAATGTATTGTCACTACATGGCCTGACTCCGTTAGAAATGGAGGTCCACGAAAAGGGCCAAATAAACAGTGATTTTTCATCTTGCCTTACTCTTTGTTTCTACTTGGTCTCTTTTAAACTTAAATTGCATTACTTTTTTATATATTTGTGAGATATTGTTCTTAAAATTATGTAATAGTTAGGAAAGCACTTTTTATTTGTTTTGTTCCTGACGATATATATCTTGTAGTATTGCTCCAGCTCCATATAAAAAAAATATTGATCTTATTTATATCTGTATGATACGTTTTTATGAAAAGTATATCTTGGTTATTTTATTAGAAAATTGCCTAGAACAGCTAAAGAAACACGTCTTGGATAATTTGATATATATGGAATGAAAGGAATAACAGAGAAACCACTTAGATGTTCATTAGCTGTTCTCTGTCTAAGGAAGAACCCTATTGATTTTTGTGATCAAAAACGACAATCCATCAATTTTTCAGTTTTGCGCAACAATTCTTCATTGAAACGTTCCAGGAAATTATTACAAAGATTCCTTTTTGGTCTGAGAAACACATCTATTAATTTTAGCGTGGAAATGGCTTTCTGTCCGTCTGTTTTGTATATTTCTACAGAAACTCATTACAGAGTTATAAAAATAGGCGCAAAGGCTTCCTCAAGGATAAATGTATTTACTTTTTTGTCAAAAGGTAAAATCCATCCATTTTTCTGTTTAATGCTTATGATACGTACTTTCGAGTAATTTCATACTTCATTGTATTGGTTTATTATGTTCAAGTTTTAGATTATATTCTTATTGAAAATCTGTGGTATTTTAGAAAAGCAAGTAACGTCTATCATTTAACCCGTTTTTATTTTCAAATTATTACCAATATATTATTGAGAGTTGACCGTTTTAGAGTTTATTAGTTAAATACTGTTTTTCAACACGTTCCACACAAATCTTTGCCTACTGTTATACAATTCAATTGTTTTACAAACAATCAGAGGTTTTAATATTATTAAAACAAGAACTGATAACAAAATTGTAAACCATCGAAATAACAGAAAAAATTCAAGAAGTAGAATCCGCTTCCTTGTTCAGGTCTTAAATCCTAAAATATTGCGTTATTACAGATGAAAGTACAGTAAAATTTATGAACAGCCTTTTACTGCCGTAGGCTAGAATGTTTTCACACCTAGGCCCGGTTATATTTATATTTTGTACACTTAATGATATGTTTTAGAATATAATACTTGACTTATGGGCTCCTTACACAAGTAGCATTGTAAGTCTCTGTTTTTATATATTTTTTTACATAAAGATGGCTATCGTCCAAACACCTGATATTGTTTTAAGTCGTGGTCAATAGTAATTAGACATTTCATGATTGATTATAACTGTAAGCTTATTACATGTTAAAGAGGCTTAAGCTTGTTAATGCTCTAAGCGGAATTATTATATTATTAAATTTATCTGTTAATTTACAGAAAAAAATACAATTTCAATTGTCATTGAGATGAAATATTCTTTTCATGAGCTGAATGTTAAAGTCAGGAGCAGCCAACTGACTGTGAGGATTGTGAAGGGAACAGGATTTTTTCCGGACTTTAATACTAAAAAAATATTGGTTCATTTATTAACATAATTGAATTAACATAACTTCGTACTTATAAAAGGGATAAATAAAGTGATGACTTGAAAATAATGTTATGTACAAGCTAACCATCAGAAGTATTAATGAAAATAGCGTTTGTATATATTGAGATAACATGTGTAACTTTTTAATTGGCAGTATAATACACAGGGTATGACACAACTGAGAATATACAAAGTATGGATGATGTATACACGTTATGTAAGGTGTTAATTAAAGATTTTAATGTTTCAGAGTATGAAAAAGTTTGGTGTCTCCTTAAACAAAATAGTAAAGTTTGTGTTTTAAATCCAAAGTGGAAGAAATAGTAATACCCATGAGAGAGAGGCAAAATGTGATAGTCTACACAATGGAGGTATATTAAAATGATTCTTATGAACTGACTATTTACGTGTGTCGATGAATCACTTATAATTTGTCATCCTCTTTGTACATATAATGGATTACACACATACTAATTTCACGAGTAATTTTAAGGTTAAATTATAAGGAAATCTGTGTATTTGCACTGACACAGGATACTATTAGATAGGTACACTCCATCAACACTCTGGAAATTACAAAGAAAATCCAAGCAAAGAGTATAGAGGATAGTGCTTCCACCAAAGTAAAGTAAAGTTAATTTAATTTTGTTGTTTACCACCTGAGGTAAAGAACGCGTGTCTTCACCTCTTTGAGCTTACTTTGCTTTGGGGCTTTACAAGCCTGGAGAGCTCTTTCAATTAAAATTTACTCAAGACTCACTTAGAGACTTCACGCAGATTGATTTGTTGATTGATAGTTCAGTAAATTTCTCAGATTCAATTACTTGGTTCGATTTGTAAGTTTATATTAAAGATATCATAACTGTAACTCAAAACTTATCGATGAATTTAAATTAAGTAAAGAAATTATATAAAAGTCTTTATATTTTTTTAAATTTGATTTTTACTGCAACCGAACTGTGTTTCGGTGTTTCTGAAGAGGGAAAAATATTCAATAATATCTCGGAATATTTTATAACCAATTCGAGCATAACATGTTTGCTTTTAATATTAATGTTGAATTTATCTCCAACTCTCCTTCCTTTAAATGTATCGTCTGGAATCTAATGCTGTTGCAGACTCCTGCGATTTATAGCCATTTTCGTCTGAAGAGATCTAAAAAAGTCAACGAAAAAAACTCGAAACTCGATTGCTCCAACGTGCTTAGAGATCGGGTCAGTAACATCGTAAGTACACGGTTGTGTACCTGACGAGAAAAATAGGATTGATTTACTATAATTTATATTTTGTAACCCATGTGTCTCTAAAGTCGAAACTCTGTAGATAGTTCCTTTTAAACTTTTTTGTAAAAAAAAAACTGTAAACTATCGTTTTAATTTATAACCCATGACATAAAATACATGTAGATTAATGAAACAATGAGCTGTAAGTCTGAAATTTTGATTGCAAGCTTAGAGTGATCTCTTACGGGACACTTGATATGGTGTATTCGTACCTTTTTAATAGTTCAACGTTTTAATAATGTAAAACCGGACGAAGAAGAAACAAGGCATCATGCAAGTTGATTTACAAAAAAATGATTTGATTAGATTAAGAAAGAACAGCCAATAATCAATAATGAGTTGGTAATTCAATATTTCAAACCTTTTTATAACGTGCCTCTGGGCTCCATTTATTTCTTGGCGGAGTTTTCCGTAGAAATCCTTATTAGTTGCATAAATCAAGTTTCAAAATATTATGTTATTTTTTTGAAATATTGAAAATAGGATCTTAATTAGACCATAATATATTTTTAATCATTGAATTTAAACTAAAATATTCAATAGAATCTTTGGTTTGCCGAGAGTCCCCTTGTGTAGTAAAATATTATATCACCGCCATTAAAGCTTTCTTTGTGGGTCATACTTCTAGATTTTATATGGTTAAAATATTACAGGCAAGTGGATAAAAACATGTAGTATAATAATCGTAAACACAATTTCAACTGCCACGAGTATTAACAATAAAATTCTGTCACTGAACAAGTTCACTTCTGGAGTTTAAATTAAATTGCTGAATAGCTATAATTTACTATATGGTTATTGGCGCTTCGAGAAGATTCAAAGTCGGGAACTTATTAGACAAATGGTGAAGGGGTCACAGTGCCCATTCGTCGCTTACGTATAAGGGGCGGAGATCAAATTAACTGACCTGACCCACTGAGTGCTTTCTCTCCAACGGCGCTTTTCATCTATTGTCATTTTTACTGTCAGGGATTTCGATTGTACAATCCAATTTCCCTTATAGTATGGGTTTGACCTGTTTTATTTGGACCATTCTCCCACATTCTTGTAACATTATGTTGTTCTTGGTAAATAAGTTTATACTTTCTTTTGATATAGTTTCCCGTCATTTTTTCACTTTTGTCGTATTTTTGATTGAACAAGGGAGGTTATAAAGGATATAAAAGTAGCTGTATACTTTTCAAACTTATTCCTCTTTAAATGGTTTACTGTACGTAATGTGCTTAAAGTCTGCTATAAATTTGATTCTCGGCTTTATAATGAGGTTTCAGTCCCTGCAGTTAATAATTAGCAAGATCAGGTGAGTAGGTATAACACAGGTTGTAGAGTACCGAACGTAGGAAGGTTTATAATGTACAATTTATTTTGTTATAGTTTGGGAAATGACAGTAGTTAATGAAAATCAACTTACATAATTTTATATCTAAGATATATTACGAAACCCTCATAAGAGTATTCTTGGTTAGTATAGCAACATGCAGACATTAATAAAATATCTACTCCGCGGCTCGTTATTTTTGTAAGTATGTATGCAAGTGTGTATATATATATATATATATATATATATATATATATATATATATTAAGCGTAGGTTTTCTTTTGGTCTAAAAAAAAAACATACAGGTCAAAATAATAACAAGTTATGAAAATAGATTGTGTAACAAAAACAGACTGTACTGACACTTTACAACGTCGCATCACCCCCCCCCCCATTCAATAAAAGCCATCCTATCACGATTATAACCGTGTCTGCAACATATCGAGACTGTTATTGCTTATACATCAACTTTACGTACACTCAGTTTCACGTACTTTTAGACTTTCCATTAACTGTAACCTAAAGTGAACATCTGCTTGGCATTTACCACGGAATTAGTGTTCAGCCATTCCATAATACGCAAAGTCCCTTGCTTTTTTTAATATTCAGTGTTGTAATGTATTGTATATGTATTACTATTTTTCATATTAACATTTATATTCTTGTTCATCAGTTATGTTGGTATTACAAATCATGCGTTTATTTAATAAACGTTACATTGGCGGAGCAAGTCACGCTATCCTACTAACCAATCACATCAAAGCATTATCCTTCTCCAACAAACTAGAGCCTTTCTCTTTCACTCCATGTTCTTCCAGCAACCATGTAACACCACGTATTCTGTGTCCGCTCCGCCAGTGTAAATTGCAAAGTCTATTCGAATATTATTTCACTCCTTTACAAATTAATAACATTAATGGTGCAGTGCATAGAAAAATTACAGTTTGGTGGCGACATTACAAGTGTTTTGTAATTCTTGTAAAAGTTTCTGAAACTAAAGTGGAACAAAGGATACGTCAACGATGTGACCAACGTTCAGTTGGTCTATTGTTAGCTAATAATGATGACTATATTCTGGATCTAGCAGCATTTCCTGCGAAAGTAGCCCCAAACATACTGCACCAATGATAGCCATATATTTTTTAATTGTCTCTATCTAAATTTTACTTTTAAATATTCGTTTTTTATGCTAAAGGGAAACACACTTTTTAAAGTGGAGTCAGAACACTAACATAGGCTTTTGAAAATAACTTTTGAATAGTCTTTTTCTTTCCATTGATAATATCCAATTATTCATATATAATCTATGTCATGTAAAAATGAGTTATATATATATATATATGTATAAGAAAGGATTTTACGTTTTTTTACAAAAACATTGCTTTGTTGTAGTACTATTCATATTGATCTTGTGTATTATTATTTGTTGTCATGTTGGCAACACTACTTGAAATGCACCATTCCTTCTGTCAGAGGAAAGTCCTGAATTATTGGGAACAGGTAAAACTCAAAATCCCTATGAGCCTCTTAACAATACATT
This sequence comes from Homalodisca vitripennis, assembly GCF_021130785.1. Taxonomy (NCBI): domain Eukaryota; kingdom Metazoa; phylum Arthropoda; class Insecta; order Hemiptera; family Cicadellidae; genus Homalodisca; species Homalodisca vitripennis. The sequence continues at coordinate 154,369 of NW_025776396.1, forward strand.
TTGGTTCCTTATCCCAAATCTTGTTCTTCTAAATATACTAAAGTTCGCAATATAAAGTGTCGTGTTAATCCCTTCAATGATCCTTATTCTAATAATTGTAGACTTTAAGAACGTTTACGATTTGAAACTATAATAGACGAAAAAGCTGTTGTAGAGTTAGAAATTTACGTACAAAGGAGAACTTTACTAAAGGGGAAGCTTGAGAACTAATATTCTGAGGCAGAAGATTGATGGAATCTATCTTATTCAAGTAGTGGTCACTAAATATTGATTTTCAACCATTTTATTAGGTTATTCTTGGGTTTTGTTGTTTCCATTGTAAGTCGATTTTTTTTAGTTCTCAATAACTGTTACAGGCATCATCACTCAATTTTTAGGGGAGATTCATAAAAAAATAATGCATTTACCAGCTAAAGGGTTTAATTAATTTTCAACTATATCTTGAGAAAATTTAAGTAAGACATTTTGAGTAAAAATGGTACTTAAAAAAAAGTCGTAAACAATATTGTTTTCTTTCTTTTAATGAAATCTTGGGAAATGAAACTAAATAGTGAACTCCTCTTTTAAACAAACTAAATTGCAATGCTAGTTTGATAATATTTGTGCTACATGACATAAACAGCACTGCGGTCTTTTGGCATTTGCACTCTCTTTAAGTGACATTTTAGATAGCTTGTAAATAGTTTTCCAAAAGATTTCAGTATTAATTTGACTACTGTTTATTTATTGTGATTCACTATAAGTTAGTGGTTTTGTGTGTGGTATACCATAGTATCCTGTTTCAGTCGGTTGAAACAGTTTTGCTCTACGTCCTGCTTCAAGAAAGTATTATAAGATAGATTTTAATAATCTCCTCATATTATTCCTCTTGTTATAAGATAAATAATAAGTTTCTGCGATTATCTAATTATTTGAAAATAAATTTGGAAACAAACTCAATACACCCATAAGAGGTTTAAACGTAGGGCATGTAGCCTAAACTATCCCAAAATATAGAAAATAATTTTATACGGAATAGGTTAGTTGACTTTTATTATTTAAACATATACAGGGTGTAAAGTAAGTCCTGATACGCCTGGAGATATTCCAAACGGATTGAGATAACGATGTTCAGCCTTCACCATTCTTATTAAAATGCTTTACAGAATTTTTGAATAGTTAACAAACTTCCCCCCTTTTCAAAGGAGGGTATGGAGGGGAGATAACTTTAAAATTTCAAATTGCAATCCCTATCTTATGACATGTAATTCGAAAGATATATTTAATACAAACACAATAAAAATTAGAAAACAACCTGTACGCCGTTTGTATGAATATAAAATGAGTTATGATAATAATTTCATTGTTTTTACAGGAATATTTTGAAATTGGCGGTACTATGATGGGGTTCTGCCATTATTAATAGTGTGGAAAAGAAATAATACAGAACATCTTACGCATTCAGCTGATAAATCTCTACATAGACTTTACAATGATATACTTACAATATATATACAATAATAATTATATATTTATAATTTACGCGTAAAAATGCTGCGCATATGTTAATCAAATTTAATTTTACTATTTTCCATTTGTTTAATTATACAACTGTCTGCTTGTTATGCTGCTGGTTATATTTTTTAATGCGTATGCTGTATAAGCTGATTATGTTATATATTAGCCACTTATTACTTCACGAAATCTCCAAAACTACAAAGCAGATTTACATGGTCCTTTGTTCACATCGTTTAGCCTCTTATGTGCTCGTTAAGAAACGGCTCATAGTTTCGCAGCCTATCCGCGAAAATTCACAAAAAAAATTTACTTTTGGTGGCTGTATTAATAAACATCATTTCATACTTGTTGCCATTAGGGACCTACTTTATGCCTATAGGGACTCTGAAGACTAGTGTTTATTCCATGTGTTTACTTTTTATATCAGGAACTTGAGGGGTATCGTGATACCAGTCACGTGACATCTACACTCCTGTAAGCATGGATTGGAAATCAAAATTGTTTGCTTACAAAGATGAACGTAATGGTGCTCGACAGATTAAGATTACGGGTATGGCGCAGTAGTGTGGTAAAAAGGGGGGCATTTGAGGACTGTTACAGATTTTTGTGATATAACAGGTTCACACCAATGTAGGGATATATAGGGTATATAGTGCATAATATATCTAGATTTTCAGAAAAGTAAAGGTATAAAAAAATAAGGGGAGTTTTGTATTTGTAACCTATTTCAATTTATAGAGTAAGTTATTAATCACTTATATAACATTTATAGCGGTAACTTAACCCACAACCATATTAATCTAAAACATATAAAGTTAAAAAAGTGTTCTTAATTAAATTTATATATTAATGACATTGTTTTGAGGTTTTGGCATATCAAGTAAATTATTCGCAAAAAATAGTTTTTTTAATTTTACTCATTTTTTTAGTTTTTAGTTTCAGTCTAAAATAAAATTTAAAACAACAAGCCTGTCATATATTGGACTATAAAATAACAGAATGAGATGGATTCCTAATTTAGAGTTGTGAACCCTGTGTTTACTTTGGTAACAAGTATTTCCTCTAAAGTTGGCACAACAATATCCATAGTACTTGTCGGGTGGAGACACAGGTGTGCACTAAGGAGGTCTTTATTAATTCACTACATTTCCTGAGCTCCTATTCCGTAATAGATCCTGTCCTGTAAACTTTCAGTACAATTTTATAGTGTTATACATTTCAATATATATATATATTGCTTTTTGAGAAATAATTTTTAAGCACACAGTTGTATACATATGATCGATACATAAAACGCTACTCTTCACTATAATTGTAGTGTTAGACATTTCTGACGTACAAGGAAGGTTTGACACAAAAGAATGTAAATGACGATCAGTATTCATTTCAATTATATTAATATTCAAAACAACAATTCTCTTTGTCATTGATAGAATAGTTCTGTCGCAGTGAGCCAGAGAAGGTAACAATGCAACTGTTAACTAGTGCATCCAGTTTTGTTTGGAGAATATATACATATACAAGACAAAAAAAATTTGAATTTTTTATCGCTCTACTAAGAATTACAGGTATTTAGAAAAATTGGGCAATTTTGTGATTAGACAAATACGGCTGAGTGTACATATATACAGTACACACACACACACACACACACACACACACACACACACACACACACACACACACACACACGCGCGTGTGTGTGTACACTGTCTTACACATATATGGAAATCAATATTTGTTTAGCGGTTTGTTGGTAAAATATGAAAAACATAGTCCCTTTTCATGATCTCATACTTTTTTCTATACATTACATGATATTCATTACCTTATTTAAGCTGAAAGAATCACTCACATCGTTACCGTAGTCTTTATTACTGATTCATTTGATTTGACGCCATAGAGAAGTAAGTTGGAAAAATTCGAATGTCCCAGCTCAGTACGCTTTGAGGAATCAATGACTCAGTAGAAAGGCGTGGCTGGGAGAGATAAGCTAGATTGTTATTTCCTGGAACGGGAGGCTATTTTCTTTGTTTTTTATCAATGACGTTTATGGTTTGGAAATACTGGAATTAAGAAAAGTATTTGTTGCGCTGAAATCAACCAAATTGTTTTCCAGCATAGAAATACATACTCCTTGTACTTATTTTGTAAATATATATAATTTATGGCCCATATTATATCAAAATGTTTACTGAAGTTCATAAATTTAAATGCAAATATTCATGAGGGAGTTTTGTATTTTGTTTTAGTATTTAAATATATGTGACATTAAAGAAAGATATTTTGATTCAATATATCACATATAGTTACAAGTCTTTATTAGACCTATATTGAAGTAACAATATCCGACAGTAACTGAAGTAACGGAAACTAACAGATATGAATGTGATCTAAAAAAGGGTGTTTCACCTTAGACAGTATAACCTACGTAAATGTGGAATATATGGAATAGTCGACAAAAATTGGTAGTTTCATAGGAAACTATATAAAAGATACTACTTGTACAATTTGTATGTAAATAAGCCAAATAAGAAATATAATTCAATTATTGTTGAAAGATTTTGAAAACATTTTTATTGGATGAGCGTTAGTGAAGCCTATCACTCAGGAGGGGCTGGAAAAAATGTACTTTCAGCCAGTCTGTTTATCTCTCCGTCCACACGATAAGTCAAGAAGAAACTATAGTTTGATTTTCTAACTTTTATTTATAAACCCTTACAATATTAGTTATTATTTTGAGATTGTGAAAATACTGTATTATACTATACGTAATCGATGTGAAAATTAATTTGGATTTATTCTTTTACACTTGTATTTGTTTTGAAATCAGGCAATATTTATTATTGACTGTCTTTATTTTCAGTGAGGGTGCAGATCGAGCGAGGTACAGTCACAACACTGGATTGTAGATACGCTGCGTTACGCCCGATCCGTTACTGTGCCCTGAGCGTTATGTTGTGCCATAGAAATGAAAACGCACCTACCTATCCTGTGTGTCAAAAACAAGCAGAAGATAAAGTGAAATTTTCGTTTTCTCACAAACCAAACAGCGAGATTGTGTAAATTAAGCCTGTCATAATAACAAACGGTAGCCTATAGTCTTGAATTTTGATAAATGTTCATTTCTACATAGGCAACATCGCGTTCGATTGTGGTGCATGTCACTCCATGGGGTTAGTAAACACAGTTATATAAGTGTTATGGGTAACTATGATGGCAATGAGGAAATAGCAGACTAGTAAATTTAGAAACACAATGAGTAAAATCCTATGGGTGTTTAACGCCTAAATATCCGCCAAAACATCTTGAAAATTATATCATGTGTAAAGTTTGAGTTGGGCAAAATACATTTTTACACAGATATTAATGATATCTATGATGGTGTATGTCCGTCAATGGGATTCAACGACATTGAAGCTTGTCACTCAAAAGGCTAACACAGTTTCTTCTCCTTTTCTTTCATATACAATCGTCAAACTATCTGTACGAAGGACATCTCAACAATGAAATGAGCCATTGCTTTGAAATTTTTCGAAACATAAGCGAAATATGGAATCCCACTAGTGGTGCGGCGTACTCTTAACTTGTATTAAAACCAGTAAAAAAAAAATAAAAAATATTTAGTATACTATAAAGTTTGCAGTAGATCACAAATTAAACACTCAAATACTCAGTAAGGAGCCACTACAGCCACTCGTATAGAAAACATAACAATTACAATAATACAGATTTGTTTTCGAATTTATATATGATTTTAACAAATTTGCTTTCAACAAATAAAAATGTTAGAGAACTTGATGTGGGTAGCACAGTTATGGTTTGATCAGCTAACGTTATGAGGTACGTTACGTAATTGCAGATGAACCATGGCCTCGTTAACTGAGTGTGTCATACCTGTGTGTAAGATCGTGTCTTGCTTTAGTATAATACAACTCACGTAGCTTAGACACCCACTATTTACATAAGAGAGGACCTCAAATATACCCGATATTGCCAAAGAGAATTAGCACGTTCTGTGTTAAGTGGTATAACGCAAGAATACATAATTAATGTGACATAGGATGTCGTAATAGATGCATTTTTTTATAAAATTGGAGAGTATAATGATATATTTTATTCCAAATATTCATTTAGAAATGCTACCAATATATTTACAAGCCATGATTATTCTAAAAGTCTCTATTTCAGAGGTTATCAGTAAATAATAGATCATTATCGGAGCAATATATACGTACTAGTGTAATGTAAAAATATAAAAAAATATGTTCAGTCATGATATATAGATGATCCGTGATCACTTACATAAATATATAGAAATATTGGACGTGAAGAAACGATTTTCTTTCCTTCTTAGTAACGAATGAAGTAAAAACCATGTACATTTTGGTGTTTGTACAGTATTAGTTAAGTTTCATTGTACCCGTTTTATGAACTTTTAAGAATATATACCTAAATACTATTTCTAGTTAATGATAATAAATATATTCTACACCGTAACTTTCAACTTTATCTAATAAGATAAGTCTTACAAATCCCTCAGTAGTACAAAATGTATTCGGCTATCACCCATCAATTCTACTGTAGCCTTTACTGAAACCAATCACATGTCCATGAAGCTAAACAAAATGGTGACTGATGCCTTAAATTCGTAGAACAAACCATTATTTCTTTTAGAAGATACATAATAACGGCTGTTGGTAACCTTGGCGTACGTTATTAGTCATAAGGATTTTCGTGCTCTTGTATTTTAATCAAACTATTCCAGAGGGGTAATCAACGTACCTAAGACGTATTTACTGAAAGTGACGTGACAAATCGAGCCGTTACAATTGGACCGAACTGTAAATAGTAAATTTTGAAGACGTTGCGACAAACTTCAGGAACAATCTTTGTATGACGAACTGCCAACCAAGATTTTTATTTTTTTTTATTTGTAAAATTAAAAATATTAACAGTTGTAAGTCTTTACATACTTTTTGCTTTGTTGCATGTTAAAAAAAAATTAGCAGCTTCACGCTTAACAAGCATGTACATAATTATATTACTAGAAATAGAGATTTAATTAATAGACCATACAGAAGATTGAGTAAGATCTTGTTTTCCTATAAGTTTGTTGGTATATCGCTTTTTATAATAAATTACATTTTAGTGCTCAAAATGTCAGTGTAAAACGATTTAAGAAAGTTATGCATGACTGGCTTATTGAAAAACCTTTTTACAAACTCGATGAATTTTACAGTTCTGACATTAGCATGTTAATGTTTGAGGAGATATAAGTTACATGTGTATTTAATTTTTACCTAAACTGTAGCTTATTTTGATTATCTTTTTGCCTATGTTACAATTTTAAATGTATCATTTTTCCATGTTACGTTCACATGTTAAGTTAAATTAATTTCTTGCACTGGGTTGCACGTTATGTTTGTTTTTTACATTGCTATTAGTCTACTTAACTTTTTAACTTAATATTATTAAAACCACTTTTTAAACTTATTAACTATTGCTTTTAGCTATCGCTTTGATTCAACGGTATTATGCCCGTGATTTAACTATGAATTTACTGCACGATTGATTACCATTGTTTATATGTAATGTATATTTATTTAAATGTAATTCTTGATCTGTTTTAACTTGCAAATTGTAATTGCATCATATTGTGACGAGATCCATTGCATGTAAATGTTTAAAGATCATTAAAGATATCTGTCTATCTATGCCAACATTGCCAAACCTTGTTTCCCCCCTGAGCCCTTCTATTATGGCCGTCCAGCGATATCTGCCAGAACTGCGTCGCGGATGGATTGTTCCTGCAATTTTAATTTTGTATCAGCAATAACCCATCTTTCCTGCTCTGTGGCGGTCATTTCTAAACTGCAGGAACTACCGCTCGGATTTCAATGCTTATTTTATAAACTACCACAACATTGAATAAAATTTTAATATATCATTTAAATTTATTGTTTTATTGTTGTCATTTTAGGGTACTTGTTTTCTTTATGGCTTTTTTGTTAAATGTTTTATCGGTTGTACTGTTTTAAGAGTCAATTAGATCTAATTAGCTTTGGTGTTATTGTAAAACCTTTCATTATATTTTCTTACTAAATCATTTTTCCTTTTTTATAAGTTATTCTAGGTCGTTATTTATTCGAAGTTATTATATTGACTTATAATACTATACTAATTTAGTGAGATGTAGCTTTTGACGTAAAAAATCTCCTGTTATAAGATTAAAATACTGTTTAATACAATAGACGGTTTCTATTAACTTGACCAGAATGTCATAGATGATATTTAACATTTATATCACCATCAGAGCATTACTTCGTTTGTAAAGGACACTGTACAAACTCTTATCTCCCACATTACTTTGCTTACAGTAAAACTAAAGGAAACATGTGATTCCCCATGATACGGCTGATTTGCTTTATACTGCCAAGACACAGTTCCAAAATTAAAAACAAATCTTAAATAGTGTTTTTTTTAGTTACTTAAAACTTTGACTACCGGGCACTTTATAACTTCAATTTTCTGGAGATGGGGCCCATTTCAATTTAAGAGGGGTATCTCGCTTGGGTTTCATGCTGTATATGTTATCTATTCTGTGCTGGACTCTACAGTAGCAGCCACTCCTCCCTATGTGTAGGATAGTCATGATCCGGTGGCTTTGTTGAGTTGTTGTTTGTTGAGTCCGGGAATGATGCTGTTAGCCATCATGAGTTTTAGGAGAGCTTAGGCGTGTCTTGGGTCTGTAATAACTAGCTGATTTGGGTGAGGGCCAAACAAAGACTCAAGTCAGCTCATAAATTTTTTGAACAAAGGCTTCTCCAAATGTTTAAATGTGTGAAAGACTTTGATTTTGATGTGTTTGGAGTGTCTGAAAAATGGTTAATCTCCACAACCCATCAAGCATATAGCAGGATATTTCTTATTACGTTGTGATAAGAGTAAAACCTTACAAGGAAGTGGTGGAGTTGCAATTTAAATTAAAGATATCATTGCCTATGAAAGATATACTGCACCAGAGAACATTGACTCCAGAATAGACCACATATGTATAGTTATGAGGCTTAAAGGGCAAAGGGTGTAGTCCGCTGGGTGCTAGAAAGAGCTTCCGACTCGTTGACTTATCTTGGTGATACCAACTTTATCCTACTGACAAAGACTTCTTTTGAAGCTTAGTATTTACGTCGACTCCTACATGAAAATAATATAATTCAGCTGGTAAATGAGCTAAGACGGGTGACGAGACAGTCGGGCAGCTTGTTAGACTACATTGTAGTAAACAATTCGGCCGATTTCTAGACATAAAACATACACGACTTCAGATAAATTTGGATTTCGGATCATAAACTTATATCTGATATGTAAGAAGGAAAAAAAACAGCCGAAATATGAGTTCATCACTTATAGCGATTTTTCAATAATCGTCGTCTTAATAGCCAAATTAGAGACTTGGAGTGGGCAAAACATTTTTCAAATCAAAAACATAAGTTACAACGAACAAGTCATCAATTTGAATATAAAAACAGCATATGATGAACAAATGCCTTTTTATGCAAAAATGTACCAAAAGGAAAGCGTCCTGGAAGAACCTAGAGATACAGAACTGAAATAGGATCAAAGATAGATTACGACAAAAATATTGAAAAGCAAGGACGAACGAAGCCGGGACGAAATGCATTCAGATCAGCAAGGAAATATACTGAGTATACTGTTATGGAAAGCAAAGTGAGATACGATTTACCTTAAATAAATTAAAGTCAAAAAAAGACGACGAAGTGTTTTTTTTATTGTCTAAAGTAATATAAAATTATATATGAATGTAAAAACGATGTTAATCTCACACCTAAGTTCAAGTTATAACGATTAATGTATCTTTATTATTTAAAGCTACATCATGCGCCACAATCACGACCAGACGTGTGATTGTGGCGCAAACTCTCAGACAATTGAGCACATTGTAAACGACTGCCCTTTGCGATTGTTTTCTGGTGGTCTGGCTGGTCTGAGTGGTTTAGAGGATGGGTCTCTAAACTGGCTCAGTAATTTGGATTTAGCTTTGTGACGGGAGATTGTAATATTATTTTTAATTTATGACTCAAGAACTTTGTTCTTACGTACTTTTTAATAATTGTAATTTTTAATTTTATTTATTTATGGATAGCTGCCTTTGTCCCCCATACGATATATATATATATATATATATTATTTAAAGCAAATATACAGTGTCACATAAAACAATTTTAATTTGACCACAATACTGGAAAATACCGGGAAAATAATGTAATACTAATATTATACGTAAATTATATAAAAACCACCAGTAAAACTTTTAATATCCCATAATTCAACCCGTTGTGGAATTACCAATGCTAGCATAGTCAGATAAATAAATACAAATAATTTTTTGAGGCGGATAGTGGAGCCCTCTATCCCACTCAACCTCGAGGTAAAATGCGTTATGTTACAAAAATACTAATTAAATTAAGTTCAGACAAACTTAAATTACTATACGCTATATTTTGATAAAATTAATATAAAACAAATAAATAAAATGTAAAAAGATGAGCATTCCAGTAATTGATACATTACAATAAATTATTGCACTTTCAATAATGTAAACACACATCGGAATCAGCAACCGTCACTCCTACGTTACTCACAATAAGTTCTTGACCACCGCCGTGAGTGAGCACTGTTCTTGGTATTTATGATAATGTTAGGAAGCGAATTCCACAGACGGTATGCTTAGGCAGTGAACGATATATTCGATATAGGCCCACTATATACTCTAAGGGGGTCAAGTGTTGATTCTATATTGACCAACTTGTTTTCAGAGAAACGAACTGATATAAAAATAACAGTAGGATACGAGTTAACTAACACAAGGAATATTATTGAAATAAATTTACTGTTTTAGGATAACTGTTTATCAAATAAATTAACAGTCTTGAGGCATAACTTAAAGACCCTTAGGACTAAAATTATAAAACGGTAAGTGACAGTTTAATACTTAATAATAAATAAGTGTGTTGATAATAGTCCAAATATTTTTTGTTTTCAGCTTGAATATTTGTGTTTTCTCATTGTAATATTCTCCGATATATTTTTGTTACAATATTAGTTACCATAATGTAATTTTGGAAATTTCATAAAATAATTAAATGGAAACCGTGGTCTGAAATAAATTCTACAAATTCTGAAGTATTTTGTATATTTTGTTATGGAATAACCGACACGAGGGTGAGTAGGAATTAAACCACAACACCTAAATACTTACAGCGCTGCTCAATAATATGAAGAGGTTTCCATATGAAACTGTAGATAATTTGGTTACAAAGGAAACGATTTTTTAAGTGTCAGGTAGAATACATTTCGATATGTTTAAATTAGATTTTTAAGAGTATTGTCTGGATTTAACTTTGTTCGGAATTGGAAATGAACGCAATCCATAATACATTTTAAAATAAAAACTGAAAGAAGCACCTTCCCTTAAGACTATATAAACCTTAAAATAGGCAGCTAAGCATTTGGGATGCCATAGGAATTAGGCATTAACGATTTGTTCAAGACTTTAACGTGTTACATTGAGAATAAAAAGTTTTACTATATGAGAATATTGGAAAATAATAAAAACAATACAAACGTGCAAAGGATTTTAATTATAGGAATAAATACGAGTGACTGTGAAAGATTGTTGAAATTCATAACTTGCATGGTAATACATTATTATCAGATATTATAGTATACCTGGATTATTAATTTTTTAGAATGAAATAATAAAGCCGTCTACAAATATTTGAGATATCTAATCTTTACAGAGTTATTCAAACATTTTAAATGGGTTTTTTAACTGTAATGCTTTCTTATGTACTCTCCGGATACATTACACATAATGTGTGAAATAAAATAAATAAACATCTGTAGAATTGATAGTGCATAGGAGACGTTTTCTAAAGACTAAGCAAGAACACAGTTTTAGGCTTAATTTTATTTATAATCTGAGTTTAAACTGTAGCTACTTTTGTATTACGCTCGAGTTTGAAATGTGAAATGTAAAATATCTTATATTAATAAAACAAATATCCTCGTATATATATATATATATATATATATATATATATATATATATATATATATATATATATAAAAGCAAATAGTGTTTTTGTTACGATGCAGTAAAAGTTAGATTATGCGACAATATAACCCTCTACATATGTTAGTTGTAGGTATAAAATGCTCTGGAATGTTGATTACACAGAGTCATACACTACGTGTAATTTAGTAACCCTACCCACATGGAACCCAAATGAACATAAAAGTCAAAGCGGACAGTTTTATTACCTGTGGTCCGATATTGCACAGTACTGTGTGTTTTTTGTCATCAATAATAGATTTATTTCATTTTATCGTTATAATACTATTATTTATTGTACTATATCCCACACATCTGCATGATAGTTAAGTTCAAGATAATAATTTATCTGAAATTTTCACGAATCCATGCATTTAAGTATATTTAATATTAGAGATATGTATTTGTAAATGTGTATTTGAAATAACAGGAATTTTGATAACCTAATAAAAACATTATGTTACAATTACTAGTCTACCATGACACATAATATTTTGTAATTAATTATCATTTAAACATAATTAACCACGAACACTAGTTAGATCTTGTAAAGCTAAACATTTTTCTTTCTGAAATAATGTCTTGTACCTTTTTGTTCATAAATTAAGTTAACTTCAGCAAGTGGCTTGAACAGAAACTCCAAAACTTTATTTAGTTATATATTTTACGGTTTCAGTTAAACCTATTGAAAATAAAATAGTGTTTTAATGAAAAAAAAAAAAAAATTAGGTGTTAAAAATAATATGACATACGGGTGCTTGTGTCTAGTATTGAGGCATTTATTTATCTGATACATTTAGCTTATACATTTTTCTCTAATAGCATTTGTTGTTTAATTTATAACAAATACATCTTATGGCTCGATGTACAAAAGTCCTTAGACAAATCCAGTAGAAGAGATACAATTTCGCCAGAACTCATAACAATCGTTATACGTAACATAGGGCATTTTCCGAGTATATTTCAATTAATTCTCAATGTTATAAACAGGCTTATAGCCTGTATTATATGCGTTTTTAATGATCAGCCAAATCTCATGAAGCAACTTGCACGATATCTTGTTTAAATAAAAAGAAACTGAAATACGAAGTATCGAAGAATCCAATAAACGTGTATTACCTACAAATCTGCCAAATGTCACAAATTAAATGTCATATAATTATGTTCAGTGTGTTTAAATTGGTTTATTATGCGTTAAATGTTTTACGTCGCTATGATGGTTACCCACGAGACCAAAGTAAAGATTTACGCTAACGCTCAGCCAAATCTCATGATGAGTGAACCTTCGAGTGACCGGTTTGGTAAGTCACAGTTAATATTGTTAGATAAGATTATTTTCCAAAAAACCTTTCACAATTTATTATTTTTTATAATACAAGATAAAATTTTGCAAGCCTGGACGCTTAGCCAAGCTCCATGCATTGACATGCACCATCTTATTGTTTTCAATATACTATGCAACATATAAAGTATACAGATGAAATCATATAGTAACGTATTATATCATACGTTAATCTATGTATAAAATTTTTCTCAAGACATCTTGTCACATGATAATATTTATATTTGGATTCATTAGTTGTGTTTAATAAACAGTTTTAAAATAAATCAAGTCTATATATATGTACGGTTCCCGGTATAAATAATTTATAAATTCTTGGGAATTACATTTTTACCATTGAGTTCTCATAGTCGTTCCGGTTATCTGTTTCTAGTCATAACCCATAATAACTTTAAGTCCCCCCACTAAACCCTTAAAATCAGTAAGTTATGATTTAAACGTGGTTTCGAGGGAGGAGGATCTCTGCTAAATTTAAACTCAGAAATGCTGAGCAATATACCCGGAGAAATTACGTGATGATCAATAGAGCCTCTATATAAGCCTGTTTTTATAAATTTGCAGCAATCTTGTCAGCCCCACTGTGATGTATTATTTTTATTTGTAAGATAATTAACTTGATGTTCTATACATCCGTGCCAAATAGCTTGGCTTGTGAAAAATAACTGCCCTACATAAGAATCATACAAGGTAATAGTTGAAAACTCTAGGATTAATTGGAAAAATACTTTAAACAATACTTAAGTTAATGAAAACAATACTTTTTCCAAAATTTTTAATTTTTTAGACGAGGCCTTTCGATCAATTAAAAATCTAAAATTAATAAAAGAAGTAAAAACACAAATGAACTTAAATGCTTGTGAAACACTACACATAATCAGAATAAAGAAAAACTCATGAACAATGAAGGGGGCCCTATTGAAAATTCCAGTCTTCTTTCTTCTCAATTTATTCAAATTTAAAGTCCTAGTCATATTTAAATTTTCACACTGACTGAAATATTTCAAAAATTTTTGTATTTGCATACTTTCACCATATGTTATTTTAAAATTGTAAGAAGCATTATATAAATATTTATTTGTCGAGGTACCTGATGATGAAACCTTTGGTTTCGAAAGGCCTCGTCCAAAAAATAAACAATTTGGAAAAAGTATTATTTTTATTAAGTTTAGTTATATTTAAGGTAGTATTTGTTAAATTAAAAATGTATCTTATAAATATCTGAGCTTAGTTCATTTGCTAGGTTATTACGCCATTTTCGTTTCAATATGTCAGCCACTTAATTAATTATTCAAAATTCACAACACCTTTCTTCATGAATCCGGAGAAAAAACAAAAAGTGTTCTGGAATGCCTACATGAATTACTAAACTTTTGTCATAATTGTTTTTTTATCTCAAAAAGTTTTTCAACCATTAAAACATTTGAATCCAATGAGAATAAATTAATAATATTCCAGCTGTCACAATACTGGCCTACAGTAATTCTTGTAACTGAGTCGGAGGAACTATTTCATGTTGCTTTGTTTGTCTATGTACAATAATTATGTGGTATCATGATTAACAGTATGATTGCATAAATCCGTAATACATATTTAATTAATACTGATATTTTAAAAAATGCAACAAGTTAGAAATAAGCAACAAGAATTGTGTCAGACTATATATTGGCTCTATAGATTTATTAACATGTTCATGTTCGATAAATCGAGCTCACGAAAGGATATATTTTAAACTAAAATACGTGACATATTGGTTGAATCGTCACGAAATAACAAGGTAAACTCAAACATGAGACTTGTCCCGGGCTATCGGCTTATCCCTTGTTACGTTGCCACGCTACAACGCAATAAAACGTCTGCTTCACAGCAAAGTCAAACAATACACCCAACTGCCAAGAATTTAATGACTTTAAACTGCTCATTTTGCTATATACGAAATAACTGCCTTTGTATAGTTGAAGCTACTGTTACGTTGAAAAATAATTTATATAGAAAATTCAAACGTGGATAAACAATTTATCTAAATATTTATATCGACAATTTTTAAAACGCGTTAACATACAATCCATAGTTGACCGAGCGTTAGCGAAGCCTATCATTCGATCTTCTAGAACCAATTTCTCTGTCTGTCTGTCTGTCTGTATGCAAAATAAATAAACTGGTAAATAATTTTCTAGTGATCAGTCAGTAAAGGAACTAATCTTTATAATTGAAGGGTTGAGTGGAAGAAGGGGGTAAGTAACATTTTTTTTCGAAATTGAGTTAGATGTATGGATGAAGGGAGTAAGTGATCCTGTATTTGGTACACTGGGTCCCATTGTCCTAACTGCAGTAACAGCTGAGATATTATTTAGAATTTAGGGGGTAAGTGCAGAAACTGAACTCAAAGTTTGTGGATTGAAGGAGGTAAGTGCTTCACTTGCCCCCTTTTTCCACTTAAAATTGCACTTACCCCCTTCATCCACTTACTCTTTGCGCACTTGCCCCTTTTTTCCAATACTCTATGCGCACTTACCCCTTTTATCCAGAACTCTATATGTACTTGCCTCCTTTATCCACTAAGAACAGAGGATTATTGTTGGTTTGTCATCATCTGTGTAGTTGAGGTTAGATGTGAATGTAAACACTAATTTTTGTAAAGCAGTGAAGTATTTTAGCTGAAATGTCACGCAGGGCAGTAATGAAGTGGCAAGCTCCTTGCTCACCTTATTCGAACTAGATACAATCTTAATATATTGTGACCACATAATTATATGGTCGGATTCTTGCACAGGACAAAATAAACACTTCTTACTGATCCTACTTTATCAGTACATGGTGGCCAAAAAAATGTTCAAAATAATCGATCATACATTTCCGGAAGTTGGCCATAGATATCTGGATTCAGACCGTGATTTTGGTCGCATCGATAAAGAACTCAGAAAACACGAAAATGTATATGTGCCAAATCAGTACCGAGAAATCATATCTAAATCAGCCAAGAAAAACTTTGTTGTAGACATGTTATCTCATTTTAGAGATTTTGAAGGATTTGCTGACAAACTGGGCCTAAAACAAAGTAAAAAGGATTCTTCTGGAAGAGAATGTCAGATTCCGTGATGGAATAAAGTGGATAAGGGTTGACGAATTCGGTTGTTACTTATACAAAGAGACCTATGATGGAAACACACCATTTAAAAAGGTGTCCCTGATAAAGCAGGAAAGAAAAAGGCACAAAAAACTAATAATAAGGAAGGAGAATGATCATCGAATATTATCTGAAAATGTTTTTAAGAATGTTTACATTGAAAGTAAGGAAAAAACGGTATGGGACTGTAACCAAAGAGAAACTCAACAATTTGAAAACACAACTTAAATATGTTAAAGGAAATATAAGTGGTTTTATCAGAGAGTAATCGAAGAACAAGAAAACAGGTACCGGGAGAAAGAATCAGAAGAAAAATGAGGAAGGGCAGATAAACAAAGAGTGACCAGTGAAAGAAACAGAGTACAGAAAAGTGACAAAAGAGTTTTACATTGAACCAATGAGAAAAACTGATTAATTAATAAAATAGACTAATATCTCTTAACCTATTTCAAGCCTTTAAACTAATAATAAGATTGTAATTTTTTATAAGTAGACTTTAGTTATTGTTTTTAAAAACTGCTTACAAGAGAAGGCATAAATACTTAGATGGTGTATTTAACAAACAGTATTTTTTACTGTGTAAAGTTTATCGCTGAGGAAAGACGACTTAAAATACACTGTTCTCTTTTTAACTTCTTTCAAGCACTAAACAATAATATTATTGTGCCTTTTTGAATGAGACTAGGTTTTAGTTATTTTAGTTACCGTTTTATACCAAAAGAAAGACTTAGATATTACCTTTTAATAAGAGTAGCCTATTAGTTACAGTTTAAAGTTTATCATTGAGATAAGGGTGTTCTCCATTTAAGTTCATTTAAGCTTTTAAATAGTAATGATATTGAGCCTTTTTGTAATTTAAAACTAGATTTTAGTTACAGTTTTTATTACCAACACGAAAAGACTGATAAGTTACCTTTTCATAAGAGTATTTACACTGTTAAGAGTTTGTTGTTGTGCAACAATCTTATCTAAAGGTATTCCATAAGGTACCATTTCAAATAAAGTTCTGTCTTTTTACATAATATATCTTTGTATTATTTTACAGTACTTAACCCCTTCTTCCATTCCCAAGTACCCCCTTTTTAAGTGGAAAAAGGGGGTAAGTGATAGAAAAGTTGAAAATTTAGTAGGAAGGAGTATTTGAATTTTTACCAAGAGTTACCACAAAAAATGTATGTATCTTTCCCTCCCAATGCCGTTTTCAGAGCTGAATTAAATAAAAAAATACAAAAGTTATAACTTGCAAACTTTAGGTCCATTTTTTCTCAAAAGTGGCAAAATGTGACTTACCCCTTTCTTCCACTCAACCCTTCAATTTTTAGTGATGCTTTATTTCTATAATATATCATTAGTTCTCGTGATTCACCTTGCAGGGAATTGTCTAAAGTCCTCTTGGACATCTTAACGCCATTGGTAGGAAACACTGACTCTTTCATCAAAAATTCCAGGGATTTCGTAGAGAAGTCCAAATCCCTAAAGTTGACTGAACTGACAAACTGGTAAGTTTTGATGTCGAAAGTCTATTTACAAATGTACCAGTTCCAGAAACTCTTGGAATTATTAAATAACGTCTCAAAGAAGACCAAACATTAAAGGATAGAACTAAACTTCACGTGCCAGTAATTATGGAACTGTTAGAACTATGCACTCAATGCAATTATTTTGAGTTAGAGGGTAAAATTTACCGTCAAGATGAGGGGATGGCAATGGGTTCTCCACTGTCTCCTATTTTCGCCAATATCTTTATGGAGGAATTCGAGCGAAAAGCTTTGGCTTCAGCTCAGTTCAAACCGAAGATTTGGTGGAGGTATGTGGATGATACCTTTGTTATTTTTTCTCATGGAGACATTGAATTAAATAATTTTTTGAATCACATTAATAGTATTTCTCCTTTCATCCGCCTCACAATGGAAGTGGAAGTCCAAAACAAGCTTCCCTTTTTGGATGTGTGTGTATTAAGAGATAGGGATGTCCTTAAGACAACTGTTTTTCGAAAGATAACACACACAGGAAAATATTTAAATTATCAATCCAACCATCAAAAATCTGTCAAAGAAGGAGTAGCCTACTCGTTGTTTGATAGAGTAAAGAGCTTGTGCTCAGATAAAGATGGACTAAAAGAAGAATTTAAAAAATTGAATCGGATCTCAGAAGCAATGGATACCCTCAATTAGTAATTAATAAGTGCAAACGAACCAGAAGAATCATTCATGAGTCAGAAAAACAGAATTGTGATAAATTTGCGTTTATGTGAATCCCTTATGTGCCGGGATTATCGGAGAAAATTAGAAGAGTAGGTAGAAAGTACAACATTAGAACCGCGTTTAAAACACACAACACTCTTAGACAAAGTCTCGTAAAAACAAAACCAAAAAAATGGCACACAGGATTCCAAAAACTGTGTTTACAGTATAAAATGTAGCTGCAATAGGGAATACATAGGCGAGACAAAAAATACCACTAAACGTAAGGATAAAAGAACACAAAGAAAACACGAGAAAGGGTTTCAAAGAAAAGTCAAAAATTGCACACCATTGTTGGTCCGAAGACCATCATATGAATTGGGATGAAGCCCACATATTACATCGGGAACCACATTTCTTCAAAATGAAATTAATTGAGGCAAACATACATTAAATTGGCAGACCAACCAATCAGTCAACCATCAGTCGAGATTAGGCCGCTTTGGTTGCCAATTCTAAAAAATGAACTAAAGAGAAAACCAAAAGTATCAAACGGATCGGATATTTGTAATAAACCAATGCGGAGTCACAAATTATTCCAGATTCGCTAATATAAGAGCAAGGTGTAGGGTCTTGGCTGCCTGGGATTATCGCCAGCATATACAAAGGGTGGAAGCTGGAATCTCCAACAATTTCCGTTTTATTTTGGAGTCATGTCAATTCCACAAGAAAATCTTCGTCTGTGCCCTCTCAGATTGTTCACAATGGAGTCGTTGCTGAGGAGCCTCTTGCGATGTGTGAAGCATTCAAGGACTTCTTCTCCTCGGTTTTCACGAAGCCTACGGAGGTCTTTGTTCCAAGCGGATATTACCATCTCGGTGACGGAGTTGCTTATGAGTTCACCCCTGAAGAAGTATTGGAGAAGCTTAGAAACCTTGATGACAAAAAGGGCTGGGGCCCTGATGGGATTCCACCAGGGGTACTCAAGTACAGCAGAAGCATCTTGGCCATTCCAGTTTGCCACATATTTAATACTTCACTTGCGATGGGAATTTTTCCTGAGTCGTTCAAAGCAGCCTACGTGGTCCCCATTCATAAATCAGGACCTACTGACATCACCTCAAATTACAGGCCCATTTCCATTCTCTCAGCGATATCCAAAGTTTTTGAGGATCTATTTCTTGATCGAATAAGATTTAGGATTGCTCAGTTAACCTGTCCTCAGCAACACGGTTTCTCACCAGGAAGGTCGACTCTATCAAACTTAATGTTACTCCAGACTCAGGTGCAGAATGCTTTTGCTAATGGCAAACAGCTGGATACAATATATTTAGACTTTTCCAAGGCCTTTGACACTGTTGACCATGCCTTATTACTCAAGAAAATTTCTGCGCTTGGTTTCGATGACATTTCAGTTCGTTGGCTGTCGAGTTACCTTTCTGAGCGCAGGCTTGCAGTGAAGTTTGCTGGCTCAATATCCTCTGAGTTTATCTCACTTTCCGGTGTTCCCCAGGGCTCTATCATTGTACCTTATCTCTTCGCACTCTTTATAAACGATCTTCCTCTGAATATCAACAGTGACTGCCTATTGTTTGCGGACGATGTCAAGTTATACTCACAAATTACTCATGTTTGCGGATTGTGAATCACTTCAAGATAGTCTTCATGGCGTATATGAATGGTGCTTAATAAACAAAATGTCACTAAACGCCAAGAAATGTCAAGCCATATCATTTTACCGTTGCACTTCGCCTATAATATACAATTACTTGTTGCAAGGAGAAAACCATCGCTAGAGTAAATGAAGTGAGAGATTTGGGAATTACTCTGACACAGAATTTTAGCCCTGAGGCTCACGTTCATAATATTTGCTCGAAGGCAAACAGAATGCTTGGTTTTATCTCCCGTTTTTCTAAACATATAACAAATATGGTAGCCCTGAGGACAATATACTGTGCCCTGGTACGCCAGATTCTGGAATATGGATCGACTGTTTGGAATCCACACCAAAAGTACCTTTGTGATGATCTTGAACGAGTTCAGCGTCGTTTCATCCGTTTGGTGGGTGTCAGAAAATGGATACCAATACCAACAAGTACCAATTGATGATATGTACGCCAGACTTAAACTGGAACATCTTGATACTCGCAGGACTGTAGCCGACTTAGTGGTTCTCCATAAGTTGGTGAACGGTGAGATGGTTTGCCCGGACGTCCTTCAACTCCTCAATTTCAAGACACCGTCCAGCACTCGTTCCAATGACCTCTTCATCAGGCAACACTATGGCACAAACTATGCAGCAAACAGCACGGTGGCTCGCCTGCAGAGGGCCGGCAACAACCTGCCTATAACTGTCGACCTGTTCCATGATGGCGTGAGATCATTGAAGTGGAAAGTGAAAGGTGCAGTGCTGCCAACGTAAATGCCTCCACTTAATGTCTATGTTTGTTCATTTTCTCGGTTTATTGTATGTCATAGTTTGTCTATTTACCATTGTTATTTTTACTGTCTGCTGTTTTGAAACACTGTTACGAATATCCCTGTTATATTATTTTATAGTTTATTATGTTTTTTCTGTTGTTACTGTTATTAAGTTATTTCTGTTATTATGTTACTTCTATTGTTATAGTTTATTTATTGTTGCGTTCTTTCATTATGGTATTGTTATAGTTTTTAAAACATTTAAATACGTTTTTATTCTAGCATATATCATGCCTTGCATTAGAGTGTTATGTAATATTTCCTTTCAGTCATTCACATGTTTTTGTTGAGGTAATTTTTTGGTTTAGGTTAAGTTGTAATTATTGATCTTGAATGTAAAAATGGAGTATGTCCGTTGGAAATAAATAAATAAATAAATAAACAATATGTTTTTAAGAAGTTCATCTCGCATGAACCAATAATAACGAAAGGGCCCATTCCTGTCCCCTTCCCTTGTATTTCCGCCATCTTGTTTTTAGCCAGCCGTCACGATTACCATTGGCTAGTCCCTCTGGTCAGTCGTAGGTGGTTAGTAGACGAGTGAAAGACGTATTGTGACCTGTATTCCGTAGTTTAGTTTTAATGATTAGTGTTTTGTATGGTTTTGTATTAAGTGCATGTCTTTAGTGTTAGTGAAGTTGACAAACAACATGTAGGTTGTGATTCCTGACTTAGGCGTGCCACAACGCTTAGTAAGATTTGTTTATTTTAACCTAGTTTGTAATTATGTATTAGGTTAGTTCTTTACCTGAAGAAGAGATCGGATTGCAGATCTCGAAACGTAGTGTTACTGTTTTCTTGTTTCACTGAACGATGGCAAATGTCCGGAAAATCCTGTTTTCCTTCACAATCCTTCCATAGTCAAAAATAACCTTCAAACAAAGTAGAGAAATATTTCATTTATAGACTTTATATTTTCATGAACCTTCATTTTTGTATGGACTAGAATTAATTCATTCTATAACGTGTATATCCATCGACGGGTTTTTCGCTGAGTATTGTCACTCAGAAGGCTGGAACAATTTCTTATTCGTGTGCCGGAGGGATGGAAACATTTCTATCTGTTTAACTCTCAGTCTAATCTCCTAAGATTAAGATGTCCTAACATCTTAAGAACGAAATAAGCAATTATGAAATACCACTAAAAATTACGTGGTTTAGTGTGGCAGACTCCTATCTTGTTTTACAACGCACCAAACTAACGAATTATGTTTCTTGTAATAAGTTAAAATCTTTATTAAAATACTCAACTTTGACTTATGAAAAATGCCAATCTAGTTTTAAAGAGAGCATTTAAACACGTCTATGTCTATGGCTTTATTGTACTGTGATATATCGTAAGAGAAATATAACATTTGTTGAATAGAAATATAACAAAACATCCACAAGTTGAACTAACGAAGCGATAGAATCACCAAAGAACTGAATGCTCTCAAATTAATGAATCATAAGACTAGTAGACGTAATAATTAATTGGAGATTTATGATTGATGAGACTAATGACACCTAATTGGAAAGCTAAGATGATTAAAACTCCAAAATCTTATGTTGGAATTGGTCTCTGTATTTCATTCTACAAAAGAAAGCAGTGAATGGCAGGGCAATGCAGGTCTTTGGTTTATAAATCTAGTATATTATTAAAAAGTTTGACGGAGCTGCAAATAAATAAATACAAATTCAATCTTTCGTATGTACCAATAGTCCATTTAAAAGTCACATATATTGAAAAAAGATATGGGTGGATGTCTGACAACATATCTAACAAAATACGACCATGTACAGGGTGAGGCAGACCACCCGTACAGTACGTATAGCGGCCAAACCAAACGAGGTAGATTATTCGTAACATCTTAAACCCCCGTATTTCCACCCCAAAGAATTTGAAGAAATTATTTTGAAATCTCTAAAACTCCCCAAAAGGGTAGTTTTTGGGGGATAGGGGTGGTTTTTGGAAAATTTTCAAATGTAAAGGTATGTTAAGTTATACCTCATTTTAAACATATTTCTTTACAGATTTATTTTGATGCAAAAATTTTGAACCTATCCTGCCGCTTATGTACAAGGTACACCAAAACTTTAAAAAATTAGGGGTTTGTGGGTAAATTTATTGCAATTACCTGCACAAATGTAGAGAGACGATATTTTTATTCAAAACTAATGATGAAACGGCTTATCGAAAAATATCATCAAATGCTACCCTACCCCAAAATTTACACATTTTAAAAATACATAGATTTTTGAAATACTTAACAGCCCCAATCTAAAAAAAAATCAAATGGCAACCTAGGTTGTGTTGTACATCATTAGAAAGGTCTTTAAAAAATAAACATTTTCTACATTTAAAGTTTGTCTCTATCTCCAATGGTTTCAAAACTGTAGTACAAAAATAGATTTTTTAATAATTTTCCTCAATGTATTTATTATAAAAGTCAGTGCAATGTGTACGAGTAAGTAAAAAAAAGTTCCAACAGTAAACTGGTCTCTTATGTTTATGATTGAAAAAAAAATAATGTACCTAATTTTGAAAAGTCTTTTAAAATTAAAAATGGTATTGGAACACTGTAAACTACAATGTCTTACGATAAGTGCTGAGTTCTCTCATGAAACAGGAAAATTACCCAGTTAGTACATTTTGAATTATAAAAAGTTTTACACTTAAATTACAAAAAATGTATAGGAGAAAACCTGTTGTTATTTAATCATTGATGTGAGTGCCATGGAAGGAAGGAGTATCCTATCATTATTAAAAAAGATAAACACTTCAAACTGGTTTTGAAAACAAATCTACCATGTTACAGCAGCATCATGGTAAATTATCAACATGACAATTATCAATTATCAAACCAAAACCAACAATAACCTAGTAACTGACCTCATGAAGAGTTAAAACCGGTGCTCAAACTGCAACCCATTGTTTTCCATACAGAGTTCAATCCTTGAGGTGAAGCTATCTACAGCTCTCATTATCTCTTCTCTACTGATCGTGTTTATAGCCTCCCTCATCCGCTACATCATGTCCTCTCTAGTTGTTGGTCTTGATTTATACACTAGTTCTTTTAGTCTAGCTAACAAGTAAATGTCCATACACTTTAAATCAGGAGATCTCGCTGGGTAGTTCACAGGGCTGCATCTTCCAATCCATCTGTTAGGGTATTGCTCGTTTAGAATTAATCGAGAATCTTCAGCGTAGTGTTGCTGGTGCCCCATCGTACATAAACCACATACGTTGTAAGACTTTCTCAGGGATTTCGATTAGAAAGTTGATATAAACTACTCGGTCTAGGCGATCGTCAAAGAAGAATGGCCCTACAATTTTGTCACCGATAATACCGCACCAGGTATTTAGGGTCCAGTACCTTTGGTTTGTCCACTTCTCGCATCCAGTGTGGGTTTTCAAACACCCAGTATCTCATATTGTGACGGTTTCACTTCTCGATTACTCGTACTTAAACGTAGCCTTGTCACACCACAGAATTTTCCAGTGAAAGTTTGGATTTTTGTTCATTCTATGAAGGTAGTCATCTCCATGGAGTTCTTGATGTAACGACATCCTATATGGGTGTATTTTATAATCGTGAACGATTCTTAAAACAGGTCTTTGACTCATACCAGAATCAAGAGCTACTCTTCGTGTAGAATCATGCGGATTCAGTTCAAAGGCTGCCAAAACTTCGGGTGATCTATCACTTCTCACAGGTCTAGGAGTTACTTTCCTTTGTTGTGGTCAGGTTGAACATGACCTGTTTCATGAACTCGACTAGCAAGTCTTTGAAAAACGTTCCTGGAGTGATGTTCGCAGTCTGGGTAATGTTGGGCGTAAAGAAGAGCGGCAGCTGAGTAATTTTGGAAACATTCTCCTAATACCATAAGCATCTGGAATCCCTCCTCATTTGAGAACGGCATTTTAGAACAAACAAAACTTACACTACGTACTTTAAAAAATTTAAATTAATATCTACCTCATACCACGTAGTCACAAGAACAACTGAATAGGGAGACGATAATAACAGAGATTAGATAAGAGACCAAGGAATTGGTTCCAAAATTCTTCCAGGGGCAACTCGTTTATTTGGGATTGTTAAAACATGAACACCACTGTTGGATTGCTTTTGAAACATGTTACACTGATAGAAATCCTGATGTGTTTTTTATTACATCATTTAAAAAGAAATTAAACTTAAAATTTCAAATTTTTTCCATTTTTTTCATTGGGTTTTGATATTATTTCAAACTAACTTAGTAAAATTATTAAAAAATCTATTTTTGTACTACAGTTTTGAAACCATTGGAGATAGAGGCAAACTTTAAATGTAGAAAATCTTTATTTTTTAAAGACCTTTCTAATGATGTACAACACAACCTAGGTTACCATTTGATTTTTTTAGATTGGGGCTGTTAATTATTTTAAAAATCTATGTATTTTTAAAATGTGTAAATTTTGGGGTAGGGTGGCATTTGATGATATATTTTTAGATATGCCGTCTCATCATTAGTTTTGAATAAAAATATCGTCTCTCTACATTTAGGCAGGTAATTGCAAAACATTTACCCACAAACCCCTGAATTTTTAACGTTTCGGTGTACCCTGTACATAAGCGGCAAGATAGGTTCAAACTTTTTAAATCAAAATAATCAGTGAAGAAATACCTTTAAAATGAGGTATTAACTCAACATACCTTTACATTTAAAAATTTTCCAAAAACCACCCATACCCCCCAAAAACTACCCTTTTGGGGAGTTTTAGAGATTTCAAAATAATTTCTCCAAATTCTTTTGGGGTGGAAATACGGGGGTTTAAGTTGTTACGAATAATCTACCTCGTTTGGTATGGCCGCTATTGGTACTGTACGGGTGGTCTGCCTCACCCTGTATACCACGAGATATGGACAGATATATCCATATATAAACACAGGCTAAATGCGGCCAGGTATATCCACATATGGTCATATGTGTGGTTCATAACTAGATAGATATGGCCTGATATAACTAAATAGGTCATATATATATATCTTTTCCAAGAACTCTTCCAGTTTAAACAAATCTAAGGTAGAAGCCTTGTAACGAGAAAACGGTTCTCCTTCCCCATTTTCTGTAAAATGTACAAGTAGTAGTACAGGAAGGCCCTCAGGGGCAGTCTTACTTTCGAGGCCATACGGGTAGTGGCGACCCCGAGGTACCCTAGCTAATGCTCCAGATCCCTTCTCTTCCTGTTCTGGAGGCCTATGGCTGGCACACTTGTCTATCTTTCTTCTTCACTCTCTTCTATCTGAGGTAAACTTCCTCAACCCTTTGATTTAGTTTTCCTTTCATTTCTCCCACTAGGGGCAAAGCCACGGTGGAACAGCATAGGCCAGGGCTGAATGGCTGGTGGCAAACCAGTTTGTACTATGCGGACTCTGGATACCGGCGACCCTCCAGTTTAAAGCAGCTTACCCAGGCATGCGGGGCTCTGTCTGGGTCGACCTTCCATTCCCTAGCTACTCGTGGGAAACATCATGATGAAAAAAAAACAAAAACAAAAACCAACCAACCCTTGAAACAGCTCCTGAGGCTGTTTCTAACCTACCTCTTCCTGCTGAGGTAGCTCCTGAAGCTACCTCGCATACACCATCACCTGGTAACACAACTCAAGAGGTTGTTATGCCAACATCCCTACCTTCTCCTCAACAAAGTGCCTCAGGAACACAGGAGGTTCCAATGCACACTGAAGCTCCCATACATGGCAAGGCTTTATCTGAGGAAGGTAGTACAAGCGCTGAGGAAGCAAATGCCTTTCAAGATATAGAAGATCAGCTCCTCAACAGCCCAGGCACTCCCATGTCTACAGGTACGCTGGATGATGCCACAGAGCAACTCGGCAACATCAGAATGAAGAGGCATAATCTTACTACTGCTCAAAGGAGAGAAGCACTAAAGGCTAAACTTCTTGAAAAGGGTGAAACTTTTGACCCTTCCAAGTGGAGGAGGGGGAAAAAGAAGAAAAATAACCTAGAACGGCAGGTCTCAACTCCGGGCCCAACTGTGGGTACCAAGGCGGGGGAGGGGTCGGCCAAACGCCCCAGAGGCACCTTGGTCACCCCACCCTCCGCTGAGGGGCCCGCAAAGAAGGCTAGGAGGGAAATCCAAAAGCCGGAAGCCCACGATCCCGAGGCCTCTGGTAGCACATCCAAGGCTACCTACAGAGAGGTCGCGGTGATCAAAATGGCCATAGACCTCGAAGGCTACCCGGAGGCGAAGCTTAGTGCAGAGCAAGGAGAAGCCATCGAGGACGCAATTATGGAAGAAATCCAACCCCTGGATGATGGTTCCGTTCCATCGTTTGCGGGCACCTACCTAGAGAAAGGTGTTTTAATTGCTTCCTGCATCAACGAGAACACCAAACGTTGGCTGGAAGAAGTAATTCTAAGAATAAAACCTCTGGGAGACGACATCTCTCTGAGAGTGGGTCTGCGTAAGGACATCTTGAGGTCCACTAGGGTGTTTTTTAGAGCTCACCCGAAGCTTCTGAAGAAGACACCTGAAAAGGTACTTGAAATGTTTAAAAAGCAAATATCCCAACCTAAATGTAAACGAGTGGAAAATCCTTCCATCTAAGCCAGATCCGAAAGGTTACGGATTTGTCTGTTTCCTGGACGAGGTCTGCTACAAGGCTGTGAAGGCTTCCAACTGTAGAGCCAACCTAGGACTCTGGCAGGTCTCAATTGTCTCCTCGACAGTCAAGGACAATGCCACGAGTCCTACAAATCAACCTACAGCACAGTAGGGCTGCTTCGGCAGCCTTCTGCCAGTTCTTCCTCCAGGAGGGATTTGATCTGGCATTAATTCAAGAACCATGGCTTCACCAAGGGAGAGTGACGGGCCTAAATGAAACCAAAGGTAAGCTAATTTACTGTACCTCTCTAAGGAATGTCAGGACCTGCATCCTGTTGAAGAGAGGCTTGGATTTTCTAACCCTCAACGAATTCTGCTCCAGAGATCTCACTGTGGGTAAACTGACTGGAAGAATGGAGGCATAGTACAGAGCACAATTGTAGGCTCCGTATACTTGCCATATGATGCCAGGGAACTCCCTCCATCAAGAGACCTAGAGCTCCTGGTGGAAGAAGCACAAGCCAGATATCAACAACTACTTCTAGGTTGTGACATCAACGCCCATCACTCTGCTGGATGGGGCAGCACCAACACTAACCCCAGAGGTGAGGCACTTTTACAATTTCTTCTAAGTAGGGACCTATTTATATGTAATAATGGTAACCGCCCTACGTTCGTAACACGAATTAGACAGGAAGTTATTGATATAACAATCTGCACACAAGGTATACTTGGAATGGTTGATAATTGGCACGTAAGCGAAGAGGCTTCATTATCAGATCACAGGTATATCCGCTTCAACTTGCAAAATGAAGCTGCAGAGTTCCTCTATCGCAATCCCAGGAGGACTGACCGGTTGGGATATCAGTCACAGTTGGGATCGGTAGGCGGAAGGGTGCGATGCTTCACAGACATAGATCAGATAGCTTCTGACCTGCAGAATGCTATAACCAATAGCTTCCACGACAATTGTCCATTGCGACGGGGGAAGATTCGAACCAATACTAAGTGGTGGACAGCGGACCTCGCTCGCAAAAGGGCTAATGTTAGGAAGCTGCACAATCAATGCAAAAGGAGCCGTATCTGGGAGTCCTATCATAGAGCTCTAACAGAATACAGCCTAGCAATCAAAAAGGCAAAAAAAAGTTCCTGGAGGCAGTTTACACAGAAGGTAAATGAATTAAGCGCGGCAGCTAGACTGCAAAGTTTACTAGCCTCAGGTCCAACCGGTCACTTGGTATCTTTAAGGTCCCAGTGAGGTCAATACACTTCCGGGTCTAGTGACAGCCTCAAACTTCTCCTTGAGACTCACTTCCCTGATTGCATCTTTGTGAATGACGACACTAGAACGTCTGGTAACCATGAGGCAGGCTCATGGCCAAGAGCTTATCGTGGTAGCCGGGCCATTGCCAGAATGATTTTCACTCTCTCTAAAGCCAAATGGGCAATTTCTAAATTTGCCCCTTTCAAATCTTCAGGAGGGGATGGAATCTTTCCGGCGCTGCTTCAACAAGGGCCGGAGAATCTCCTCACCCTTCTATGTGAACTATTCAGGGCGAGCCTAGCTTATGGGTACATACCACAAGTCTGGCGTCTCAACAGGGTGGTCTTTGTCCCTAAGAAAGGGAGAGCGGACTATTCTGTCCCTAAATCTTTTCGTCCCATCAGTTTACCTTCGTTTCTACTGAAAACATTAGAAAGACTGGTGGAGAGGCACCTGAGAAAGGGGGTGCTCTAAGACACTCCCCTTCATCGCAACCAACATGCATACCAGCAAGGCAAATCCTGTGAATCAGCACTGCACCAACTAGTCAGTAGGATTGAGGATAGCCTCTCCGCCAAGGAATTGGCATTGTGCACCTTCATAGACATTGAAGGAGCTTTTGACAATGCTAAATTCACTGCGATGGTAAGTAGAGCACAGCGACGTGGCCTCGAGCCAGCTCTGTGCCGGTGGCTTAGGGCCATGCTGTGCTCCAGACGGATCAGGGCCGATCTCAATGAAGAATCGCTTGTGATCGCAGCCACAAGGGGATGCCCTCAAGGAGGCATCCTGTCACCTCTACTGTGGAATCTAGTAGTAGATGGTCTACTTGAGGACCTTACTAACAATGGAATCTATGTCCAAGGATATGCAGACGACATAGTCCTTATGGTACAGGGAAAAACATACAAATGTTGTTGTTGATATCATGAATACAAAACTTCAACATGTACACAACTGGTGTCATGGAGAGGGACTGAAAGTAAATCCCTCTAAGACAGTAGTTGTACCATTCACCAGGAAAAAGAACCTAGAGTCTCTTCCCAGGCTGAAACTCGCATCCACACAGCTTGAGTGGTCAAAGACAGTCAAATATTTAGGACTGACTCTAGACCATAAGCTTACGTGGAATGATCATCTTAACAATATCCTGCACAAAGCAAAGTGGGCGCTCATGACATCCAGGAGACTTGCAGGAATCTCATGGGGCATAAAACCCCATATAGCACTATGGCTTTACAAAGCAGTTGTAAGGCCTCAAATCACTTATGGTTCATTAGTCTGGTGGACAAAGGTGAATCAGGTAACTGCTAAAGCCAAGCTCGAAAGCTTACAAAGGCTTGGCACAATCTTTGCAACTGGAGCATTTAGGAGCAGTCCCTCAGAGATTCTCGAGGTGGCTTTAGGACTTCTGCCACTTGATGTCTATATAAAAGCTGAAGCGCGTAAGTCAGCTTATCGGCTGATGGTTGCTGACTTGTGGAGGAATGGAACGTCTAAAACGGGCCACGGCACCATCACCGAAGCTGTAAACCCAAACGCTATTCTCGAAATGGTCTCAGACATAATGAGAACGGAGTTCGTATTCAATAAGCCATTCTCTGTTGACTTCTACTCCAGAGATGAGTGGAAATCGCAAGATACCATCCCAACAATAAGAAAGAGCTTTGTCTGGTACACGGATGGCTCGCTTATTAAGGGCAGAACCGGATATGGAGTGTTTAGTCAATCCCCTAGAACTGCCCTTTGCGGCAGTTTGGGACGGAACTGCTCCATATTTCAAGCCGAAATCTATGCTATCCTGGCCTGTGCCAACCTAGGCCTCACCAGAGGGTACCATAGAAAGAACATCTGCATAATGTCAGACAGTCAGGCAGCTCCTAAAGCTCCTGACTCCAACAGCATTTCATCCAAGCTTGTGTGGGAGTGCTTCAACACTCTCTGCAAGCTTGGATCACGCAACTTTGTACGTCTTGGTTGGGTACCGGGCCAAAGAGGCATAGGTGGCAACGAATGCGCCGACAGGCTTGCCAAAAGCGGAGCAAGCATGCCATACACCGGTCCAGAACCGAGTTGTGGTATAAGCAAGTCAGCTGCTTATCAAAGTATAAACAAATGGTCCAGGAAGACACACCGCTTGCGGTGGCAGAGTCACCAAGGACAAGCACTCGGCAAAAGACTGCTTGCTGATTCTAGCTCCGGCTTCACCAGATGGCTGATGGGGCTGGGCAGGGATCAGGTTAAGCAAGTGATTGCCTTGATCACTGGACACGGCCACTTCAGGAAACACCTAAACACTCTAGGTTTACGAAATGAGGACTCGGAGTGTAGACTCTGCAATAAGTCTGAAGAGACTGCAAAACACATAATACTGAACTGTGAGAGACTAGGAACAAGGAGAAGGGCTCTTTTCGGTGATAAACAACCAGGCGACGAAACAGATGTTAGTATCGGGGGAAAAGCTTCTTAGCCTAATTAAGGGCACAAAGATAGGCTTACCCCTCTAACATCAAAGGGGCACACAATAAGCTCAGGTTGACGTGTGAGGATCAGTAAATCCACCCCAATACTCCAACGCAAAAAAAGTACAGGAAGCGTCAATCAAAACATAACCTACCTAAACTATAGAGACCTTCATAATTCACCATAATACAGATTTTAAAGTGTATAATAGCCCTCTGTAATTACACAATGGATCGCTCAATAGTCTATTTTTGAACAGAAATCACATAATATTTTGAAGTTAATGTATGCTTACTCTGTTAATTATAATATCTAGGCAAATTTTACATATAACACAAATAAATAGTGTCAAATAATGAAACTTGTTTATCACTTAGTAAACGTGAATAATATCAACAGTTCTAGTGGTGCAATTACTCAACGATCATGTGTGTCTCAGTTTCAATATTGGGTTTGCATTTAACCGTTGATTTATAGTTCTTCATTATAAATAGCAATTAATTTGATGACTGTCGAATGTCTTCTGTATTTATCTATAAAAAAGAGACTCTATACAATAGAGACTATAGACAATATAGACCATTAAGCTAACGTCAGATGGATTTAAGCTAAAATTGACATAAATATTTTATAGGACAAGTAATAATCAAGGATGGATCATAAAAGGTTTTGAAGTTAAGGAGGTGACTCCTCCAGGCCAAAACAGTTTAAAGACATACTATAGAACTTTCAATGAATCAAATAATTTCATGAATAACGAAAATAAACCTAAATGTTATGGTAGGTGATATAAAAAGTCTTGTTTGTGCAACGTCCTAATATATGTTTCAATTAATGACATTTAGGCCATTTTTTCAGTATTCCTTTAGGAATTATAATTATTACTATAAAGATATCAAAATGGTTTAAATTCTGGATTATTACAATGTACTAGGAACTAAATTTACTTTCATAATTAATAAGTGAAAATAATATATTTCATAGTTTTTACCAGCATTCGATTTTGGTAAGATTCTTTGAAATTCATAACCATTTAAAATACTACAGAAAGCTGTTAAAACACTTAAATGATTTTCTCGTGTATGATAAAAGTATTTTTTCAATGTGGGGATAAAAGTAAATATTTCAACTTAGATACTACACTTGTAACCAAGTAAGAGAATAATATAAGATGAGTTATAAACACGTTGGTTAAGGGTAGTTTACCTATTCAATTTAAAAGTCCTCTCTATAGAATGTAATACATGTAATAAAAGGTTTATGCGCAGTTGTAGGAATTACGTCTCCCGCTGGCGCTGATGAATAGCTTTAAAATGATAACATAAATAATAATTAACCCCTCTGCTTTCAAACTTGATTGCTAATTGGCGTACTGTAGCTATTATATTGCTGTAAGCAGGAATATTTAGTATATTCTTTTATTATTACAATTGCATTTAAGAATTCTACTGATGTTTTATATATATATATATATATATATATATATATATAATTAATTTATTCAGGATTTTGTTATACAACTGTGTAAGTGCAGAGTTCGCATGACCGCCTGATCACACATAAGTCTATTTCACAGCATCATATAGAGCTTGAGTGTAAAATTTTGTATACTGAGTATGTTTAGGCCTACAGTATTAGTGTAATAAGCCATATAACATATACATCCAGATTATGTAGCACATACATTGTTACTCCAACATAGGGTTCTATAGACAGTCGATGCTGACCCCTTCGGCTTAAATAGGTTCAAGTATTAGTGTAATAGTACATTTAAAGCATTAGGGTACAAAAAACATTTAAAGTGTTGGGTTAGGAGTATGTATAACCTATATATGCCCAGAATATGGAGCAGATAAGCTGTTACTCTAACATAGGGAATTGTGTTTTGACGGCTAGACTGTTAATAAAATGTTGTATTACATCCTCCTTTCTTTATACTTGAAGTATATTACACAGCCATGCTTATTAGGCTGTCTGTGAGAATGATATTTATTTATTTACACTTAGTGAATGAGGTAAAATGTTCCAATCACACAATGGCAGTCTGGAAACGTACTGTACGTAACAATATGTACAGTTATTGATAGCCACACTTGAAATACGCTATTGAAATTTGTAAGAGCAGAAATATGATTTAACGAAATATTATTCCGTAAGAGATTATGGAGGTACATTTCAATAGGAAAACGCGTAAAGCCTTAACCGTGACATTTATTAAAAACATTAATCTCTGAAACATGTATAAAATGTTACTTAATTCAGAGCTCGCGATTGGTAACTTATTTGGTAACTTTTGATATCACAGAAATATTTAAACATCTGCCATCTTAGTTTTCATTCTAATTCATTAGTTTAGTGTTAATTTGTACTGATCATATTTCGGTACCAAGTTTTCCGGAGATATGCTCCTTTTATTGGTCTTTAAATTCTCTTTTGCGCAGCTTAGAAAAATCAGAACTAGGTTTAACCCTTTGCAATTATGGTTTGTGCTTATACATAGTTTCAAAGAGATTAAATAAGATATATTACAACAATTTCACATATTCCAAATTTTTGCCAGACAGAGAATTCGGTAATGTAAAATAGTTATTGTCCAAAAGAATACAAATTTTAAAAATTTTGAGTAATATGCCATTCTTTCAGATTTTCGTTTCTATATAGTAGCAAATGAGAAATAATCTGTAAAAGATCTCCCCAGTTTCTTTCGCACCTTATACAATACTACAGACACTACCACACACATTTCAAAAGTATTTATCAACCTCTGCTTTCTTCTTAATCTCTAGTTCAACGACGCGTTTCGGTATCAGACAACCTCA
This sequence comes from Homalodisca vitripennis, assembly GCF_021130785.1. NCBI lineage: Eukaryota > Metazoa > Arthropoda > Insecta > Hemiptera > Cicadellidae > Homalodisca > Homalodisca vitripennis. Next base: position 188,271 of record NW_025776396.1, read on the forward strand.
GCTGTAGTATACACTTGGTGTAAAAAATTACGAACTGGAATATTAGCTTAACACGTGAGATCGAGTAAGGCTGGCATGTGTTACTTCTGTCCTACATATTCTGCTAGTCTTCCATGTTTGTTTCTATACCTATTATAAAAAGAAGAGACACTAAGGAATGGAACATATACACTTGGAATTAAAACCAGGATGCAATTATAAAAACGATGTTACGATAAACCAACCAAAGTGCTTTCAGTAGCAGGAAGATCTTTTCACCCTACGTAGATATAACGAATATAACTACCGTAGCACAAACCAGCACCAGTTTCAAAACATAATTTATATTCAGTATAGTGTCTTCAAACTTTTAAAACATTTACAACTCTATTATTAATGGACGTAGAGAAAACATAGTGATAGAGTGCATATAAAATTACTTAATGTTTTTGCAAAAAACATTTAGTAGTTTTTTGAGTGTTGAGAGCTATTGCATGTAGATCTAGTAAACATTAAATTAGATAAATAAATATTGAAATTGTAAGAAGCTGCTGATAAATGCTAACATGAACTGCGTTTTGTGCTATTTGTTTTGCAATTAAGATAGAAGGAACAATAACAAAGTCCAATTGAAATAGAATGTACCGTGCTGTACAAATATAATTTGGTTCACTTATGGTGGCTAGCCACCAATCAGGGTCAGATATCAGCTATAAGCTGCAAGGGAGGAAATAAGATAATAATTGTCATCATCTCTCAATGGTCTAATATAATAGGGCCTTACTTGTGTCTCTGTAGGTTAAGAAGCTAATGTTGCTGGAGGGAAACACGATAATGACACGTATATGGCAAATTACTGGACTGTATAGATATTATATAATGATCGTGCGAATAATTCCCTCATCAATATATAAACCAATAACCTTAATGAGTGGCGGTCAATAAAGGTACCCCTCAATGAATAAATAATACACCCATTCAAACCATTAAGTGCAGATAAATCCGTACCTAATGTTGAAGATGGAGCTTGTATTGGCCATTATTAATATAATTCACATGAACCAGAAGTGCTCTGGTTAAGCTAACGAATAGCATGCGAAGCCGCGGGAAACAGCTAGTATGTTATAAAAGTCATGTATTTATCTTATGCCATTTTTCACCTGTGGGTCTGATTAAAAATAGCCGAATATCCAATAGAATTATAAATGTGAGATTACAGTATTTATCGATTGCACTAAATATGTACGGCCAAAAATCAAAATAAACTCTACCTGTTGTATGTTAACTCCCAATCAACTTGAATATGTTTAAAAAGCAACATAAAAAATAAACGAATGTGATCTTAACAGTATTGAAAGACAATTGAACATATATTTTCCATAAAAATTGGAAATGCATTCAAGATTCTAAAAGATAAATTGGGCATTAGCCCTGGTGAAGTTTTCTTATGCGAATATGGGTAATTAAAATAGGGAACGAATAAATTATCTCTGTACAGTATGCTATTATCTGTAGTGAATAGGATTGATAGCTCTTCGGTGTCAAGATCCCAGAAATTAAAAGCGCTTGCTAGGACAATGAAATCATTTAAGTAGTATCCATAGAGGTATGGATAATGAGTTGGCTGATATAATTTCCGTTATAAATATTATATGAGGTATTATGACTAATTATTACATCTATACGTGTACCCTAAGGCTGTAATACATATACCAAATAAAATGAGCTAAACATATCAATACACTTTTTTAAGCTCCTAACATACCCTATAGGGTATATTGAAAGTAACACCTAATACATAACAATGACTTTATATATAAATATATTAATACTAAATTATTAGTAGGGTAATAATAATGATTACCCTACTTCCGCCTTGCACACGTGCTGTGAAGTAGCACATCCGCAAATCCGGAATTTTATGTTGTGCACAAATATTTACCTACACACACAGACAGACAAAAGTGGAGTTTTTCAGCTCCTCTAGTTATATTCATCGCTAACGTTTCTTCAGTTAATTTGTGTTTCACGATATTCTATGTAAATAGGCTACATATGTAACTTAATCAATAATAACACACCAACAGAAACTTAAGACTTTTATTTTTGTGAGGCCTTTCGATAGCCAAGATGTTGCAAAGATCAAGAAAATCTGTCAAAAGTGCATGTTTATAGCCATTGTACAGGTACATGTAATGTATTATAAATTAGTCTAACATTCAAGCTATACGTTCGACCTGAAAATAATATATATATATATATATATATATATATATATATATATATATATATATAAAAGGCAAACTTGCACCAAAACTTAGCGCCTTAAAATAATGTTTTGCTATTTAGTATACGTTACTGTCTTTACAACTGTAGTTTGTAATGTGCAGGCGCTGTGATAACTGTTATTTTTCAGTGCCGCCTGGAGGTGAGTTACATTAATGGCCATAGCATATAAACCTTCTACGTGGGAAAAAATACGTATACATAAATATTTTCATAATAATCGGTGAAATACCACTACACCACAGAGCCCTTACTTTTACGAATCAATTACTTAGTATTCGCCCATATTTTGTATTATTTGGTATAAGACGTTTTACAGGTATTTGATCTTCCTATCACATGTTAGTTTGTTACTTAAACGCATATGTGACAGATACAGCAAATATATATAAACTAATCATGATATAATTAGTGTCAATCTTCTTCTGTTTCTACTCGAGATTAGTTACATATTAAATACTTAACATGCGTATACTTCGTACGGATTTTTAATTCCGTCTTCAGAACATGTATTAAAACCCACCCAATCAAAAACCGATATATGACTACAAAATTTTGTCCTGGAACTTTATCTCCTTGTATCCAATTGAAAATATTTTACTAATAAGAGTATGTGGTAAATCTAGAGACTTATGGGAATTTAACCAGATGCAGCAAAGTTTAATAGCAGAATTCATATTACTGACTCAGTCTAAAAGGGTAAAAAACAATAATTAATATGAATGAGGCAATACAATAAATTAGCATGACTGAGGCAACACATAAATCAGCATGACTGAGGCAACACATAAATTAAATACGTTGAACTTATGATCTAGAAACCAATTACTTATCAGTCCGATTAAATAACTAACTAAGGAAACAAATTACTAAAATACTTCTTAGTTTTTTATGAAAATTAGTTGTTCATTCTATAAGTATATAACAAAATAAAACCTTATAATAACTATGTCACTCCAGCGGGGCGTGCAGTTCCTCTTCACGTTCCATATATTGAATATTGGCACGAGCTGCATGATCAATAGCGAATTTGCCTGGTAATGAAGCCACTATACTAGTCATTACACTAACAATGGCAATAACTGATTTATAGTAATCTGTAAATGCACTGCTAGAACACAAATTGATTAATTAGAGATTAAATTAAATAGGAATTGAATGCTAGAAAACTGATTTAGTTTATTACACTGACTTTGATTTAACAACTTTATTTTTGATAAATTGAAAGAGCAAATATTAGTATTCCTAAAAGTGTAAATGTATATAGCTTATGAGGTTATCAGAAAAAGTTTAATCTAGTTTTTAAACTGGTAACGCATATGGAACTACTAAAGCCGGTAAGTTCTTGCTGTGATAGTAATTGACAGCAAGTAATTAACAGCAAATTAATGTCCAAAATCAATCTAATAAAAATTTATTTTATGCTATAAGAAACAATACAAAGAAGAATAACATTCTTCCATGAAGATTATACATCCGTGTGTAGGGAAAGATTCTATTTATCATTTCTCAATAAAACGTATAATTATTCTCCTGCTACAGTTTAAATTAATCATACAATGTTGTTCTCTGTACAAAGGTATACCATGTTTATGCCCACATTGGGAGCTGCCGTTTATTCAGTTTTTGTATTGTTGGCTATTTGCTGAGAACCTCAATCTGGGCCATGTCTTGCCACAGTACATTTGCTCTAAATCAGTTATTTATTATTCGATAAAAAAATTATGTCATTGCATTTTTGATAATATCATATAAAACTGTTATTCTTGTAGTTCTTGAGAAAACCTGTTGGTTTTAAGGTATTCAAAGTTTAACAGTGTTTATGGCCGCCATTTTGAAAGTACCAATGATGTTTTGTGTAATCCATCTTGTAATCATAAACATTTGAATAAAATTTTCCGAACAATTAAACGTATTAATTTTTAAGACATTTCTTTTCTAAAAAAAAACACATAAAGGGGTTAACTAAGCATCAGAGACCCACGTTTATATGATGAAATATTTTTGTCTTGACCTGAGCAATGACGTGGTATTCCTTTGTCCAGAGAGTTAAAAGACATCCTAAATATATGTAATGTGTAGAAAGATTACTAAGAATATCAACATGGATCATAGCAACTAATATAAAAGTATAAATATTAACTTTTTACACTCAGAGTCGATACTGTATTTATTACAGGAACATTCATCAAGTATATACTAAAATAAATAAACCAAATAATAAGGGTTACTTATTAAACAACATATAATTACTAATCATGGTGATTGTTTTAATTCAGCTTTAGGTGCTAATTATGTAATAACTTACTAGTTCATGTTTAAGAATTCAATTCTACAAAATAAGCATGATACAGATCTTCGGAACGAATAGGACGATTCTCTTAAAGTGTCATTCTATAATTAGATTTGATATGTGAATATAAAGTGTTTATGAAAGCGTTTTTCTGTAGAAATGTCTGATGTTGAAGTGAAAGACTCACACTGATAGTTTATTTAGACACAGATAATGAACAGTGTTTTTTTTTTGGAGGTATTGTTGATTTTGATTTTTATTGTGGTTCACTTAAAAGACTAACATGTTAACTAAAATCTCACTGCACTTAGTCCTAAACGGAACTAGTGATATTCAGGATGTCTAAGGTTGGGAGTAGAGATCGCTCTCTGTAGAGAAGGGTTAGTGGAGTAGGTAGTAAGTAATGCCAACTTGAAAGATAGGGAAGGTCAGCTCTGTTCCAGCCTTTCCTGCCATCACGTCCAGGGTAGCAACAAACATCTCGAGAGAGTTTTCAGAGACCTCCACGATCGATCCATTTATTTGGGAACTGTTGATTCAAGTAGCTGGAAACAATATTTGTTAAGTGGTCCCATAATGTTGTAAATGCATCTGGCGTCATGTTGGAAGAGGAGCATCTTCAAACAAAGTCGGGCATTCTTCTTGACCAAACTATAATCATGTCTGGCATGTTAAACGCTCTTGAAACATAATCTGTCCAACCCGGATCAAGAATTACTCGCCGGTAGATAAAATATACTAAAGAGTAGACGATGAATGTTTAACCAAATGGAATAATCCAAGTGATTTACATTGTTTCCTGGATGTAAATGCTGTATTTTTGTTTATAATAGGGATAGAGCTTTCTATAATTGAGTGTTCTCCATACGCGTAACTATGCGCAACTCTGACCCATCTAGAAATACGTCTTGCACTAATATATGGACTATGTTCAACAGCAGCAACATTGTTTTCCTTTGCAATAACATCATGTTGACAAAAGCGGTCATACTGGAACTTTTCACTAGGAAGTGATCCTGTTTCTCGCTCCATAAGCAATGTAGCATTAATTGTCTAGCATTTGAAACTCTGCGGTAATGGTAACATTGTCTGTATTCTTCAACAGCGGCCGTAGCACTGCCTTCACATACACCAAAAGTAAACACCATACCGGCGCTTTGTTCACTTATAAATAAGAGTGGCGTTACTACTTAAGTGATTTAATAATTATTACGGACAAACAATACTCAAACGGACTAAAAAACGATTACTATACAAAAACTACGCACATGGGCTGAAACACAGTTGGTAGTTTTAAAAGTTATTTTAATTCTACAATTAAAATCATATCATTGTTGAACAATTTCTTATTATTTTCAAATTTTCAAATAAAAAGTTTCCGAAATATCATTCGGAATTTTTCAATTAAATTAAATAAAGCCATAAAATAAGTCAGCATAACCTGAATACACTGCTAAAAAATCAATATACCCTTTTAAATAATTTCATTTAAGAACTAAAATTTACAATTCCTTATTATAAATTTAATTAGTTTAGTCAGTAATTAACAAAGTTATTGTAAGTCGAATGTACAAGGCACGTTGTACTGTTATGAATAAAAATGTATTTAATCAAACATATGTTCATGTTCAGTGGGTTTTTATTTACATGGCTTTCTTCTGAATAATATTTTATACAAGTTTTATAAAAATGTTGATCTGTTCCTTGGCAGAATAACAAAGTTATTGTTGCCCAAAGGTAACAAAATGTGTTTTTCAATCAATTTTTGTATTTGACGCGGGTTTTCTCAAAAACCTAATTAACTTAGTTCTGCGACCTGTTTTGTTCTATTTATCAGGTCAAAAACTAAGTGAAAAATTTTCCAGAATTTCAGGAATATCTCGATTATCATGGTGAGCTGAAATCCGGGTGAAACATTTTCGAAACCCATGTTTACATAAGTTTTTTCATTATTTTTAAATTAGATTGAACACACAAAGTTTATTCATATATTTTTGAATTACCATGTATAAAGCTTACAAACATAAAAACTAATAAGGAAAACTTATAAAGAAAAAAATAATAGTTCCTAAATTTAAGCTCATACACTTTTATATCAAAATAAAATCCCTGTCAGTGAATAATGTAGATATAGATTAGAACTGTTGTAATGGTTAACGATGTTGTAAAGAAACAGTAATGATGTTCCTATACATGAGTTAACAGTTAAAAGTTTACATGCACATTATTTCTTTGCCGATTTTTATGTTCTAGATGTTTTAGTGTTTGTAATTCAATTCAGTAGCTTTTATTACACTGAAATCTTAATTTTAATATTAGTTTTTATATTATTAAGCTTTGAATAATTCAATCATCTTGAAAAATGACGAAATAATTGAGTATTTATTGATTGAGTCAATACGGCTAACTCAACTGTGGGACCATGAATATTTTATACTAAAAGTTAATTTAAAAGGCTAGAAGTAAACACTTTTGCACAGGGTAGGCTTCTAATCTTATATATATGTATATATATATATATATATATATATATATATATATGTAAATGGCAACTTGTTAATTAAAATATGGCAATCGAAATATCTAAGATCGAAAGTAGATTCCAATTCTAGAAATACACGATTCTTTACCAAACTAGGTTTTTGAGACCCATGTAAATTTGTTTTGTGATGGGGCAAAAAGGCAAACCTAAGAGTGACATCGGAAATATAATTTATTCCAACTAGAAATGATCCTATTCGCACAAAACCAGACATAAAAGTCAGTCCTTTAACACTTGGTCCTTTAACCATGAACACTGAAATAATATGTATCTGATGTATGCCTACTTACGATTGAAAATAACACCGTCATAATTGATTTCATTAAGCAGGCTATCTACTACTATTTTAAAAATTGCGTTCAAAAGCTGGGTTTACTTTATTTCTTACATATACTTTAAGGTGAGTATTTACACAGTAAGAGGAGCAGTTCAGAAAGATGACAATAAACAAAGAGGGGTTACTATCCTTCCACGATAATTTTCACTTAACCCCTGGCGACTACTTCACGTTATAAAAACTAAAGCACAGTGTAACCTTAAAGTATTTTGATAAGTATTCCTTAACGCAATACATCAGTGTCTATTTAAAGTTCAATTTTTTATTTTAATTTGCTTGATTATTCGTTTTAACAGCACACTTGTGTAAATGTACACTTCCCTTACACGTTAGTAAACTTATACTTGTGACTTTATATACTTGTAAATGTTTAGAAAAATTGTCTAGTACCTAAATGTGTCTTTAACTAACACTATTAATGCAAACAAATAAATCAATTTACTTAACGAGAAAGGGTTTTTTTATTAATACAGAAAATAAGTTTTTGAATAAAAAATACACACCATAAAACATGTGTAGAATGTGTTGGTTGGCGGAATAAATAAAAAATGTTAAATAATTACCCAAAATATAAGAATAACGTACTACAGTTAAAGACAGGACTGTCGATTCTATATCTACGAATCTAATACTGTTAAAATCTCAGTGAATAATTTCAAAGCAATTATCAAAGTTTCATTTAAATAGGGGAAAAATAGGGAAATAGTTTTTATTAAGTACTTACTGATTCATACTTGTAACCGTTCGTCTGCAAAAACTTTGAATTTAAGAAAATAGTTAAGGTTCAATCAATATCATATCATATTTTAAACAAGGTGATCAGTCTGAAGCATCAAACTATCGCCCAATCTCGCAAATTTCAACATTCTCTAAAGTTATTGAAAAGATTGTGCTTAATCGTCTCCTAAACCACATGAAATACAATAATCTGCTTACTGATCAACAGCACGGTTTCACCAAAAATAAATCTACATCGACAGCTTTAATTAGTTTTATTGAATACGTAATAGATCAAATAGAAGCTAAAAATACAACAACAGCAATATTCTTAGATTTAAGCAAAGCCTTTGACACCCTTGACCATGAAAAACTGCTGACCAAACTAAATACCATGGAAGTACGGGGCACTGAAGCTGAGTGGTTCAGGAGTTACCTAACCAATAGAGAAAAGGTAGTTGAAATCCGGCATACACAAAACAATAAAATTGCACACATCAGATCCAGTCCACTTCCAGTCTTCTGGGTCCTGTACTCTTTACTCTATTTACGAACGATTTAACCTAAGTACTTAGATGAATGTGCTACAACTCTGATGTATGCAGATGATACCGTTCTACTTTTAGCCGATAGAACCCCAGAAAAACCTGGAGATAGAGTCATTCACTGCAATGAACATGGCGGTACAATACTGCCATATTAATAACCTGGTAGTTAATGAAGCTAAAACCCAGCAACTCATATTGGGCCTAAAAAAGGAACAAACTGTGCACCTGCCTAACGTCCAAGCAGCATCAGAGGCAAAGTACTTGGGAGTGACAATAGATGAAGATCTCAAATGGACAACGCACATTGACAACCTGTGCAGGAAATTAGGTACTGGACTGTATGTCGTTAAAAGAATAAAATCAATAAGTGATGTACCCTCTGCAAAAACAGCCTACTTTGCTTTATTTGAATCGAACCTTCGCTATGGTCTCCTGGTCTGGGGTAATTCATCTGCAGTAAATCTCCAACGTGTGCTGGTAACACAGAAAAAAGCAATGAGAACACTTGCTGACTTACAGCCAAGAGAGAGTTGTCGACCAGCTTTGATCAACCTCTCAATTCTGACGGTTGTATCCTTGTACGTGCTGGAGGCAGTAACCTGTGTGCACGAGAGAGGTTTTCCCAGAGGATGTAACACACATCATTACAACACAAGACGAGCGGCAGATTTTTATCTTCCTGGGCATCGACTTTCTCTATTTGAGGATAAGCCCTCTTACATGGGTTTACAACTGTGGAACCAACTGCCAGAAGACCTGAAGGGACATGGTGCGGCAAAATTCAAGAAGGAGGTGAAGTTGTGGCTGCTGCAAAATCCATTCTACTCGTTAGAAGAATACCTCAACAGAGAGCAAAACTAACAACCAAACTGGACATTTACCTGTAAATATATCATCCTCCTCCTATCCAATGTTTATGATTTTGTAGACTTTTTGAAAGTCCAAAACTCTAGTGGAGCTGATACCGAAGGTGGTATAAATATACTTATGTAATCTAGGCGGCGTGGTTTCGTGGTATTTCCCCTAAGAATAGCGCTATCTTATAGCAGTGTTACAATGTATATAGAGGAGTTATTGAAGATGTAGACCTCCGAATCTGCATATCTAATAGAAGCCCTGTATCCTTGTTTGTCATTCATTACAAAATAATTTCTTTCTTTTTTATTCAAAATAATACATTTTAATTAAATTAATTCATTCAAAAACAAACAAGGTAGCAATTGTTGTTGTATTCAATTTTTTACATTTATTTCATATAAATGTAATCTAACTCAATTTTTATTGAAACGGATGATTAACTACAGCAAAGAGCTCAAATATTTATACTAGAAACACAAGGAACACTAATTTATGTGAATGTATACAAACATAACGATTAACATTTTTATTTACAGTACATTAAAAATAAAAATACTAGAAGTATTAAACACAATACTCCATCTGTAGTAACACATATCATTTTTCTGGGTTATTTATGTTAGGTATACTAATTAAAAATATTTCGTTAAATTGTTTGCGCTTTTTACACATTTAATATACGAGTATTGCCAATATGTGAATTCTATTTGTTAGCAATGAAGTAAGGAATGAGACAAATGTGTTTGTTTTCTGTCAGGTTTGTATAAATCATCTCTTTCAAATCACCCTTATTTATACTCCCTTTTGTATGTTTGGTGACAATCAATTAGGCAACGCTCCAAAAAGTCTGAGATCGAATTTTAAGAGTTGCGAAATGTATATGCCAGGTAGACCTTCCTATTAAATGGTAATCGTGAAACATCTGAAATTATCACTTATAAATCGAAACTTGTCTTTACTTAAACGTACGAGAAAGAGTATTTTATTTTCTTTAAAACGTGAAACATGTGAACTGAAATTGATTTTTGGAAGATGAAACATGAACTATTTATGATATATTTAGCGTGTAAAAAAATTCTCTACACAAACTTTATCATTGCGTTAAATGGACCAAGAGTGGCTAAAAAGTAACTGCAACTAATAGTCTATGAACAAGTAGAGAAAGTAATTACAATCTGGTACAATATTATTCCAACCAAAATTCAAGAGAAAAATAATATTATATTAGAAAAACCACGTTCTCAAACGTAATAATACCGTAACAAATAATAAGAATACACAAATATTTTAAAGAATTAATGATGTTGCTATATCTAATTAAAATCATTTTACGCCTAGATAATAAAAATTGGCCAACAATGTAGACATAGCCTTTTAACGATTGTAATGGAAGTTAATGATGCCTCAAATCTATCTATAATGTATATTGTACCCTTAATTCGATTTTGTTATATCCATATAAAACATTGTGTGTTATGGAATGCTTGTAATATATAATAAATTTTGAATAACCAATTATTGTTCTTGTAAATACATTTTCAGTAAAATATCTCAAACAATATAGTTTACATAACAATCATATAAACATAAATTATTAATATCTCGGCTGCCACAAATTCGACCTACTCCTTCAGACTGAACTGGAGACTACTTATAAATAAAGAATAAAATAAGTTCTCTTCGTATCTATTGTGCATTTACATTATAATTAAGTGTACTCTATATCATGAGATAGCTATCTAAAAGTACTTTAAAAATTATGTGATATTGGTTTCAAGAAACTTTTATTTATTTATTCAACGGTCAACACCTTTAACAATAGTAATTACAATAAAGTATATGGCGAATATGTACAATAGAATGACAGCAATGTAACAAGCGATTGTAACATGCAATGATAGTATAAATAAATATAAATCAATTATGGTATAAATAACATGCAAAGATAACCAAAATTACAAACAAACCTTCAAACAAACCCAAGCTAATAATAATAAATTAGGTGGAAATCCATGCTTAACATCAGGCCATACAAATATTTACAACAATATTGGAATAGATATAACTATTGGCATTCATATAAAAGGAAAAGATCAACAGGTTTATAAATTAGTGATTAAAACAGCAACAAAAAGTGAGTGAGTGGTTTTATTTTACTTTTTCTTTGGTACCATTATTGAAGTAGTTTCATTTATATTTAAGAGCATATAATATTTTACTCTCTCCTGTAATTAGGAGTAGAAATGAAAATATACTGGGTCTAAAAGGTAACATTTGGTAACCCCTTTAGTGCATATGTTATTTTGTAAGAGGACGTGACGATTTATACCGTGGCGAAATAGGACTATAATATATTATATTATAATATGAACTAAAGGGAATGAAATTGAGATAATTAAAAACGTTTGAGTCCACGTTAGATACTCCACTGGATAAACACATTTTTATTGTTCTAGAGACCACAGGAAAAAGAATTTTCTGGTACGAGTATATAATTTTTAATGCTAAATTTTTTGATTTGATTTATTTATTTATTTCCAAAATTTATGTACAGAGTTAAATATAATACATAACAAAAAACTTATAGGAAATTATCCCCACATGGGCATCAGCCTGTGTGTGGGGAACGAGTTCCTCAGTCTGCACTACCAATAACACACAAAAAACTTAAATTAAAATAAGGAAATGAATTGTCATTAATAAAAACATTTTCATTAACAAATGAGAAATGAAGATTTAACCTCTAAAATAAACCATACAAGGCCAGAGCATGGAATACATGAGCAAATTCAGTTAATAAATAATCTAAAATTTGAAAGGAATATACTTATTTAGAAAATATAATTTGAAGACTTAAAAATGTAATGTATAAAAACTTGTCAGAAAGACTTACTTAAAAATTAGCCGATATAAGTAGAGAGAGACTTGGACCACACACTGCACACCCACGCACACACACTAAACACACACACACACACACCAATCACGCACACGCACACATGCACGCACTACACGTACTCGTTGGCCTGCAGTCAAAACGATTGTACAAACTCACCAAACACTCAGACTAACATTGATTGTAATAAAAAAATATAACAGAAATTTAATACATAAAAAAAGCATATCTAGGTGTAGATTGAAGAAAAATACTGACGAAATCCATCTCGCCCAGCATCTACTAACCATTTATTGACTAATTTTTTGTACGTACTAATAGTGCAAGGTCTTGGGTTTTTTATAAAGTATGGTAATTTTGAGAAAATTATATGAGCAATATAGTGAGATGATGTTGAATTAAAGGCTTTAACGAGTCTAGGAACAAAAATTCTGTTATGAAGTGAAGAACGCGTAAAATGGCTGTGGTTACTGTGAATGAAAATTGAATCTCGATGTTGAAAAATGTACAAAATTAATGTTCGGATATATAATTGCGAGACGTTAAAAACTTTAAATTCTTCAAATAATAAATTGGTTGGATAAGTACGATTTCGCTTCAGAGCTACTTTTATAATAGTTTTTTGAACGACTTCTAAGGGAGCAAGGTTATTTTGGAAACAGCCACCCCATGCTAAATTACCATACTGAAGAATGATTGCACATAAGCATAGTATACAGTTTTTAAAAGATCTATTGTAAGTATATTACGCAGATTACAGAATATAAAGATAAATTTACGAAGTTTATTCCGCATGTAAGCTACGTGATTACACCACTTCAAACGATTGTCAAAAACTACACCCAAGTATTTATACTCACTCACCCTATCAATACATTCACACAAAACGCATCCATCCTGGCCACCACAAGTATGCAACCGTAGCTTAAAAACAAAAGGATCACCGTCAGCTCGTATAGAGATTGGCATACATTTAGTTTTGGCTATATTAACTGTGAGCCGACATTGATCAAACCAGCGCTTGACAGTGAGTAGACCGCGCTCAGCCACATCCCTCACTTCCTCCCAGCTTTCACCCTCAAATAACAAAGCGGTGTCGTCCGCATAAAGAAATATCTGTCCTTTAAGCAAAGTCAATCTTCCTAGATTGTTAATAAAAATTAAGAAAAGCAAGGGTCCAAGAGTACTGCCCTTGCAAAAACCCCATACTCAATTTTTTGAGGAACGCTTGTATGGCCCAAAACGGAAACAACTTGATACCGATCGGACAAATAACTTTTGAACCATCTCCAAGAGTTCCCTTGTATTCCAATATATTTTAATTTTTGTAGTAATAGTTGTCTATCAACTGTATCAAAAGCTTTAGCTAAATCTATAAAAATCAATAATGGTTTTTTATTACGGCTAATCGTGTCATGAACACTTTTAGTTAGCAAATATAAATCGTCATTCAAATTCTTATCTTTTCTGAAACCGAATTGATTTTGTACAAGAATATTATTGATGTTTAAATATTTTTCGAGTTGAATTCTGACACATTTTTCCAATAATTTAGATAAAACACTAGTTAAAGTTATTGGTCTGAAGCTAACACATCGATTTTTTGGGCCTCCCTTATAGATTGGGATTACTTTACCCATTTTAAAAGATGCTGGGAAAATTCCCTGTGACATACTATTGTTTATAATATGTAGAAGTGGAAGCTTTAAGAAATTAAAAAAATATTTTGATAAGAGTAGCCGGGATTCCATCTTCTCCCGGAGCAGACCCGCCTCTAAGGTTTTGTACAACACGAGCAAGGACATCCTCGGATATCGGCTCCAGCTGGAAGTAAGAATTCGCCCCGTAATCCTCGTCATTCATAACGACTTCAGTCACGGGAGGCACAGCACTGGCTAAGTTGGCACCCACCCTAACATAGTACTCATTTAATGTGTTAGCTACATTATTTATATCATTTGTCTCAATATTAAGTTTGCCGTCCAGAAACTGTTCAATAGGAAAGGAATCTTTTTTTTTATTCATGTCCATAATTTCAGCAATATTTTTCCACAAGAGCTTATTATTATTTTTTGATTCATTAATTTTATTTCTAAAATACATTTCTTTAGCCAATTTAATAGTTTTATTTAAGAGATTTCTATATTGCTTGAAACGAGTTTTTAACATTGTATTAAAAGGCTGGCCTTTGAGCTGCTTACTCATTTTATCTCTAACTCGAATTGATTTAATTAGTCCAACGGTAACCCACGGCTTTAGCTTGACGTGCTTAGAAGAAATTGGGTTCTTATTAATTGAGGATTGTAATAGAATATCTTGCAAATATTCAACAAACTTAGATGCAGACAGATTAACATCCTCGATCTCTAAAATCGGTGTCCAATTTCTTTCAGAGACAAGACGGCCAACAATATCAAAGTCAATATATGTGTTTTTAACTAAAGATGATTGTTTTCTTTTACTTTTAATTAAACTCTGTTGACTTTGCGAGACAGTAAAATAGTGATCCGTAATTTCCGCTTTGATGACCGCCGACTTAACACCGTCCGTAGTTTTAATATCCGTAAATATATGATCAATACAACTTTTGGAAAATCCAGTAACTCTGGTTGGCACATTAATGCAACTAATGAAACCAGCTCCATACATTACATCAAGATATCGTTGTGACAGTGGATCGTTGGTTTCAGGTAAAATACAACAATTTATATCACCAATCAGCCAGTGAACCCGATCCCTGTGCCTGGTCTCAAGATATACCTCGAGATCACTAATGAAAGAGTCAAGGTCACCGGACGGACTCCGGTAAATGGCGAGCAACGACATCCGCTCCCTGCCAAACGTTATATCTAGTTTCAAACATGTGGCACCGCTCAGATTCACTTCCGCATGACATACTGAAAAACATTTATTAACGAAAACAATCACGCCATCATTCTGATTCATACTTTCCTTATTTACGAATCTATCATACCCATCCATACTCACATTTACACTGCACTCATCCATCCAAGTCTCTGTTAAAATAATTATGTCAAATTTAAACTTATAGTTGTTCAAAATGATAATTAGCTCATCAAAATTCTTTTTACAGCTACGAATATTCAAGCTAAGGATTGTCACTCGATTTTTTATTTACGTCTTCATTTTCTGAGAAAAAATCAAAACTATCAACATAATCATAAACACATGCATTCACAGCTCTAGAATTGACAATTTCATCCATAAACTCGCCCATTGCACAACCTGCTCATTGTACACCATGCTCAGCCCACCCGCGCTCTATATATCTATACAGATATCACTACACTTGATAAAAAACTACAACATCATCAAAATAAACTAAAACCAAATGTATAGCTACCTGTAAAAAAAACAATATTAATATAACAAAAACTTATATGTAGTTGAAACCAAATACCAATATCATATGATATAGTAATAAAATAAATATTTTTGTTTAATTTAATACATATGAAATAAAATAAAATATATACATGGAATAACGTTTAAGAAGCATTATCGGTATAGGTACATCTATGCTATGCTGCAACTTATGTTTAAAATAAACAAGAAGCACCTTTACAAATTTATGCAATTTAAACTTTTCAAATATAGATATGCTAAAAATAAATCACGTATCTTATATTACATGCCACAATGAAATGTAACTAGCACAAACAAAAATATAAATTGTTATTAACATATGAATAACTAATTAAATTAAAAATATACTTCAGTATAAATTCTGACATGTGCATGCTTATAATTGTGTGTGTCATATATTCAAAAGACTGACTATAAGAATTATTATTCCATATATAAAAAAGACATAGACGGAAATTAGACCTAATATACAATTAACATCGCACTGACCATGCAAAAAACATTATCTGTTAACCTTTGGACAGTAAAGATGGCTGTAAAAATGGTAAACAGTTAAAAGAATTAAAAAATTTACATTCTGAAACTTATAATCTCGAATTAAAAAATTTACATTCTGAAACTTATAATCTCATTGGCATGAAAATATTTATTAATTAATATTATTTATACATTAATTATTGTTTTCTACAGTAACTTGTTATTCTTTAATAAATAACTAATAGTAAGATGGGATAAACTGTTTTTATAAAACATTATTTTGATATTTTTCGTTAGCCCGTGTACACATACACATACATACTCAAGTGCATACACACATACATACTCACATGCATACACACACACACACACACACACACACACACACACACACACACACACACACACACACACACACACACACACACACACACACACACACACACACACACACACACACACACACACACGCACGCACAC
The DNA here is from genome assembly GCF_021130785.1 of Homalodisca vitripennis. Lineage (NCBI taxonomy): Eukaryota > Metazoa > Arthropoda > Insecta > Hemiptera > Cicadellidae > Homalodisca > Homalodisca vitripennis. The sequence continues at coordinate 205,071 of NW_025776396.1, forward strand.
ACGCACGCGCGCGCGCACACACACACATATACTCACATGCATACACACACACATACTTCTACCCATACGTATTTATAATTTAATTATAGGTTGGTATAGTACAATCAATATTTAATTTTGAATACTGAGTGTCCTAGTAGTAATATTAATATTAAACGTCGCTGCAAAAATATTTCCATTTTTCACTTTGTTAAGTCTTATTTAAAAATACACATGCACATGCCAATAAATTCTACAAACTATAATGTCAAACGAAAATTGTAATATAAATGCTGCAAACAAAAATTAACATACAGTAATAAAAAAAGTCTTACTTGCCATGTCCTTATCTGTATTTATGGAGTATCTATAACCTACGCTAAAACTCTGGCAAATTACTGCGTTGTCGTGGGACTGCCGCTAACCACCGGACGTACGAAGGCTTCCACTTCGTCGATGCTCCTCACCCTCCTGGCCGGTGACTCCACCGTCTGTCTCACCAACACCTTCCCGTCCCTCGACCAAGCGAACGCCAGCTGTCCATCTTTTACCAAGGACTTAGCTCTCCCCAGTATATGTTTATTCTGTGGTGTGAGATGATCCAGAACCAATACCGGCGCAGGCGGTAGAGACGCTGCCAAGTCCGTAGTTTTAATTCTTTTTTTCTTGGCCGCAGAAATCCATTCAGCCTTTGTTGAGCGGGACACGAACTGGACGACGATAGAGGGGTGGAAGGACTTCCTCCGAGGTGCCGGCAAACGATGGGCAATGGATATAGACTGTCTGTCGTAAGTTAGATCAAGCGCGGTGGCCACCGATTTGACGATTTCGTAAACATTCTCACTTTTTGTGACGGGGACACCCATAACTTCAACGTTATGGTTTCGCGAATACTGCTGTATATCTGCCATTTGTAACTCCACGTCAAACACCCGGCGAGACAGGGATTCATTTTTAGTTCGGAGTTCAACACATTCCGCTTTAAGTTCAACATTTTCCGCCTCTAAAGAAGAAAGTCTCTTATGGAATTCGTCAACAGATGCCTGTAAACCAGTTAGACGCTGTTCAATCGCGCTAAAACCGTCTCTATTTGCAGCTTGGCTTACAGCAATTTCTTTTTGTATTGCCAAAAGAATGTCAGAAATATTTGGATCGACCGAGTCCGACTTATGACTTGCCACTGAGGATGAATCTTGCGAACAATCGTCACACTTCCACGAGGCCAGATTTCGGGCCGACATAGATGTCAACTTTGCCAAAGTCCGAATGCGACAACACGTTACATGAAAACTGAGACCGCACTCCACACACTTTGCTGCATCTTTAACAATGGATATGTCTCGGCTACATTTACCGCAATTCATGATAAAAATGTAAGTAATTGTAAGTTACTTAACTGTACAGTAAAAAAAAACTAAAAAATAACGGAAAGCCTGATTTAAAATGATAATTAGTAATCCAAAAATAAACTTTAGTCCAAACTAAAAATAAACTTCATCAATACTAACGAAAATTCACACACGAAAAAAAAAAGTTTATGACACAGTTTTAAGGAATTTGTACTTACTTTCGTTCTGAGAGTTTAAAAATCTAATAGGCTAGAAACTAATTTAGACATGGCAAGTTGCAATATAGGTCTTTCTAAGATTTAGAAGTAGTGAAATAAATGTTGTAAATTAAATTATGAATTGTATGAATCGATATAAGTTTGGAGATAACTTTTTAGTAATAATTCCCTTAAACCAAAACTACTACATTATTTCTTATTTGTTTTGTTTAAAAAAAGGATTAGCAGCATCGTATTTAGTTAATTACTATTGTAACTTTCTTCCACATTTGTAATCATAATTAGATCTCGTATGTATGATATTGAATTGAATTTGTTTATTTCCAAAAGCTTACATTTCAAAGGCCCCGCTAAGTACAACACTTATCAGCGGGGTCCAAATTAAACTATCTTAACTAAACCATACAATGTATTTATTAAATTACGTATCAAAATTGGCACTTATTATTTTGTTAAATTTTACAAGCAAGAATAACAGCATACAGGTTTGTTTTATTTTATCTTTACATTTCAAATTATAAACACTGATAAAACCGGTCTCTTAACTCTTAAAATTAAGTTCATGTTCCTAACTAACCAATTTGCACTGGTCATATAGTGTGATTGGATTGTATGATTTCGATTCAGAAGCGGTCGATGTCCTTACCCAATTCCAATCGGTATGAGACAAGAATAAATACCCCCTCCCATCAGGCGTTCCTTGTTCCGCCTCCGCCACTACCAGTGTTTATTTCTGCAATTGCAATGCACGTGCAAAATCTAACTTGAATTTTGCTCTAATTATTAAAGTTCATTTTAGTTGATTATCAATAAATGAATAACTGTGTTAATTTACTTCACCCATGTGTAGCATTTACAGCATTCCAAATATATGTCAATGTGTCTGTTTGCCTATTCAGTCTGTGATATGTGTTGGTGTTATCCCTGTGCTAACCTAATTGTGTTTTGGTATTGTGTTATTGTGTATGTGTTATTGCATTGTGTTTTGACGCATTTATATATTTATAATAATTCATTTTCCTACTCCTTCAAAAATGTACGAGATAACTCATGGTTCTTGAATGTACATCTGAGTTGCACTGACGTTACTGAAGAGGTTACTCTGATACAATTTTCTATTTAAAGCAGTTAATAAAATATAATTACTTCTAATGCCTTCACAATTAATTATACATTAACAGCTGGCTGTGCTAGCAGATATATTTATTTTAATCTTATAAGAATAATGTTAACCTTCAATCTCATTTAAGAATATATTATATGTATAGAATTATGAGAGATCTTATTATGATACTAGAATTAATACGCATACAGATGCTTCTTATTAGATCCTTCGATATTTTTATTCACTTTTTTAAAAAGAAGTCTCAAAGTTCGTTGTACTATATGGTTTAGATACTCAAAACTGAATACACTTTACAAGAAAATATGAGAAAGTGTTTGGATGTGTAATGGTCATCTTTTGAATGAGATCCAAACAACATCTCTACGAGTAGAATAAGTTGTTATTGGACAAACCGAAGTTCGTTTCACTACAGCCAGTTCTAAAGGTGAAATTAAGTTTTAAATCGATTGAAACAATAAAACATATTTCAAAGGTTTAACAAAAGGAACCGATGACAAGAGCTTAAAAAGCAAAGCAAGCGATGGCCTCAAGTACATTGCAATAGCAGCTGACATGTGTCAAATCCACTAGATTGCATTGTCCGCATATTTCCTCTTTGGTCTAGACGCTTCTGACAGTTCGGGCTCCACAGCATAATTGATTTCGGCTTCCCACACACAGTGGCGGATCCTGACTATTTTTTGTGGAGGCTGGCTACCGAAGGGTCTGGGATTATGGAATATATCCCAGCTCAAGGAGAGTACTCAATAAAAATTTGGAATTTACGTGCAAAACTTTTGAACTTTAAGTGTTAACTTTGAGGGCTTCCGTAACAACACCAAACTGACTACATATGAAATAAAAATATTTATTTCAGTGTAGGTACATATTATTGATCTGCCATTTGAAAAAACCACAGATGAAAAATAATTCTCACAAAAAACTACTGTACGATAACTAACTAGTTATAGTAAACGTAGTTTAACATCTTAAAGACTACTATACAGGGTGTACATAAAGTCCTGCACAGGTATAATATATTCTGAACGATAATAGATAAATCAACAAGATTTGGTAAATCAACACTACACCTAATAATCTACTTTTTAAGGAACTATCAGTTTTACAAGCAATACAAAAAACTCTTTTGTACTAAAGCGCACTGATGGAAAGGTTGGACAGTACTACTAAAGCAAGAAAACTAGAATAGCCTACTATGAATAGACTGGCTAATAGGAAAGTCCAAACTGCGCCCCAAAGATAAGAGCTTTCTAATTGTTACTGTTATCAGGTTTTCACCGTTATCAATATATTAGGACCAAATTTGTAACCCTTGAGAATAAATATGGTCATAATTCACTTCTGTACAACAGGCAAGCATAATGTAGTATTTTGCTGCCTTATTCGTTTGGTAACAGTTTTGCTTTACTAGGGTTATGGCTACTAATAACATGTAACCAAGTAAAACTTTTGAGCAGCCGCCATTTTGTACTGGATCAATCTTTTTGAGTGCGGTTTGCGGCATTAAACTCTACTAGATAAGCCCTTTAAAAGGATGTTGACCTTGAAATGAGGTGATATTGACCTATGCTCCTATTTAAGATTTCCCTCTGACTCCTTGCGGGACGTCCCCATGATATTACTGAAAACTGATAGTTCATTTAAAATGTAGATTTTTAGGTTTAGTGTTGATGTACCAAATCTTTTTGATTTATCTGTTATCGTTCAGAAAATATTATACCTGTGCAGGACTTTATGTACACCCTGTATATTGAGTAATAAGTACTAAAGTACTCTGAACCGTATAGTGCGCTCTAGTAAGTCTGGCGCAGTCAATATGGTAAAGTGCTAAATCCTTTAAATTTGGGTCCATATATTTAATCATATTTAAATACATACATTGCGTATCATATTTAAATGTTTGAGTGTAAATCATGGGAATTTGTTTTAGTTTTTTCGAAAACATTGAGAATTTAATGAACGCAAATTAATTTACACACTGACGTTGGAGTCGATTTAGCGAAAAAAACATTATAACAAAGCATGTGAAGAAGTTAGTTTAGCCCTTAGATATTTCTAACTTCTGGAATGAAACATAGTTTATGGTGAACACAGCTGTATTAAAGATGTAATAATTACAACGTAGAGTACAAAAGATTATAAATGGATAGTATTACAAGTATGAACTGTCAATGGAACTAAAGCTAATTATTTCACTATCATACAGTAACAAACCAGTGTTTTTTGTACTTTTTATTTTACTGTACAAACTCTATGATTTTTGTTTAGCATATACATATTGAAAGTTTTAAACTTCTACATAGATGTCACTTGAAAGAGGTATAATGATCTGCAATTATAGGCCCGAGAATGATCCGAAACAGAATTATATTTGCGAATCAGAGAAATATTCGAGATCAATAATTTGTTTTTTGACGTTTGTTTCCATAAATACAACTTTTAAAATCATGAAGAACAATACGTAAAGTAAAGTATGCTTTAAAAGTTAAGTAAGTTAATTGGTTCTCGGGAACAATGTGACGTACTGCCAAAGTAGTTGACACAAAGGAGGAGCAGGTAACAATCTAAAAAATTTATACTCAACCACTTGTAGAGGTAGTTATGTAAGTAACCAAAGTAAATTATTTTAACGAAAGTCTTAGGTAGGGTAACAAGGTAAACTCGACCATGGCACCGGAAATGTAATTGATTCGAACCATGAGACTGGATTATTGTTTTTAAGTCGCCAATGATTAACTTCGTGAAGCATATATATATATATATATATATATATATATATATATATATATATATATATATATATATATATATATATCGTATGGGGGACAAAGGCAGCTTTCCATAAATAAATAAAAATTACAATTATTAAAAAGTACGTAAGAACAAAGTTCTTGAGTCATAAATTAAAAATAATATTAAAATCTCCCGTCACAAAGCTAAATCCAAATTACTGAGCCAGTTTAGAGACCCATCCTCTAAACCACTCAGACCAGCCAGACCACCAGAAAACAATCGCAAAGGGCAGTCGTTTACAATGTGCTCAATTGTCTGAGAGTTTGCGCCACAATCACACGTCTGGTCGTCAGTAATACCCCACTTGAATTTCCAGTGATTGCTTCTCCCAACCCCAGTTCGAAAACGATTCAATAAAACCCATTCCTTTCGAGGAATTTTCCAAACCACCCGCGCTGCTTTCGTAGGATCGGATACCAAGAACTTGTTCCGTCCATCGAATGATTCCCAGGATGACGCCCAGTTAGCATTAGGCGTAAAGTTCTCCTCTATCAACTGGGATGCTGTTCGTAGTGATGGCTTGCGTGATTTGAGCCGGCTATCTTGCTGAGGAAGGTCGCGCGTAACGGGCAATTCGGGATTGGACACGATCTTACTGAACTCTCTCAGAAGAGCCTCTTTGCGTCTAATCTCAGGTGGTGCTATATTGCTCAGCACTGGGAGCCAAGGTGTTGGTGTTGCCATGAGAGTTCCAGTAATTCAGAGTAATGAGAGTTCGTGAAGCATGTTATGGGAAGAATGAGTAAACTCCTAGTTTGTAGTAAATTACCCTAGTATTGTGGTATATCTTATTGTTGACCGGAATAAAAATTTGTTTTTTTATTTATTTAATAGTAATAAAATGGTTTTTATTTTTAAATTATATGTACTATAAGCCAAACGAAACATCATAAAGTAAAGCTCTAACAAGCTAAATGTTTAAAATTATGAACGAATAAAGACTAGCATCAAGTCTTTTATCAGCACGTGGATACCCATAGAGCTGGGATCATTTACTAGAAGAAACGTATTATCAAAGCCACCAGTACGAGAATTGGTTCTTAATTAATTATTTAGTACTAGAATAACAGTGTACAACATATAAAAACCAGCTTGTCTCAAAGCGTTGTACACTCTGAATATATAGATGTTTAGAGAGTAAGTTCAACTCCACAAAGAAAATCAGAAAGTCACTCAGAGAATAAAAGTCTATAGTAGTGTGAACCACACTAAAAAAGTCTCTAATTCAATCCAACCACACTCTCTAGTGACGATGTAATATACAGATATGGCAGTGTATTTTAGAATTCCTAGTAAAATGTCATACATTAAAAATATAAAACTGTATCTGGCATGACAACAGCTGGGATTACGTAAATAATTATTTAATTTCCCTGGTGAAACAATCCATTAAAGCAATTTAATAATTTAAATTACACTCTGTCAAACTCAAAGGTAAAAATAAAATAAATAATTATATGAGTGTTCATATGGTTACCACATTGCATTATTTAATGATTTGTATTTATTGTTTTGTATTTATTTCTATTTAAGTTTTTAAATATTTTTGTTGTGTTTTTTATTTGTAAATATTTCAACTGTAATGAATGTGTCACTGATTATAATAATACATATTTGATTTAATTATGTGAAGTTGTAAAGTAACTGAATTAGTTACTTAGTTTTTAAACTGAAATATAATTTAATCGCGGATTAGAAAAATAGATGATTTTCGAGTGTTTACTGAAAATTGTGACATTTTAATTTGGATGAACCGCAAAACTAGACCAAATAAAGGTAGTACAAGTGACGGACTATATTATAAAATTAAGTCGTGTCGCTCCTATTTTTTGGGACGAATCCCTAAAAGTAGCGATAATGTTAAATATTCCCATATAAAATAACATGTCTGAATAACCACACAACTACGAAATTTAAAAATTAAATTAAAGAGCAGTTAGTAAGTTTATTTATTTAAAATTTACAAACAAATATTAAATAAATATACAATAAATAAAATAAAAAACTAGTTAAGGTATTGATAAACGCTTAAAAGTATAAATGAAACAATAGATAATGGTTTATATCTTTATATCAATTGACAGAAGGCGTTATATGTAGCGTATATCAATAATAAATATAATGAGAAATGCTTTATGAAATGAGAAGTAGAGCACTAAATAAGAACAACTCAGGTTTTATATCTCTAATTACCTAAATAGGAATATATCAAACCAAAATATTAAAACTGTTATTTTCTGTCTCGTAGGTAGTTTAAACTAATTGTAAAAAATCAGTTTTATTTTCATTTTATTTTTTACTGCTACTTACATTGACTTGTTAACTGACTCGAAATTCCTATTCCGCCTGTTTTTTTCGTGAAACTCACGATATAAAGATATTTTAGTATAATCAGAGAACCGTTTTCAAATGTTTAGTTAGCAAGGACACTGATGTGTGTTATGTCAAAGATTCCTGAAATGTGTTATAAATTCAATTACTTCAGGAGACCGATTACTAGTTTGTGGATATCTAATGAGATCAGCAACGTTATGCTGAATTTGTTTTAAATTTAATGCATAAATTAAATGAGTGTAAACCTCGATGATATCAACGCTGCAGATCGTAACTACGTAGACGTTCTTTGTTCTTTTTTTCTCTTCTATTGGTTCTACCAATCCTCTCTTCCTTTATTGTACCTTCTTTTGTTTTAAAAACAACTTCATGTTTACGAGAATTAAGATTGCTTTTACCTTTCTCTTGCACATTATTAATACAAAATATTTCTCTTTAGTGTTTCTGAGACATAAGAAAAAAGCAATCAATAATCTAGGCCCAAACTGATTTTTAAATAGGATACATGAATACATTATAACTGGCTGAACGTTAGCGAAGCATGTCACTCGGAGAGCTGGAGAAATTGTATTTCTGTACGTCTGCCCAGGCATATCTTAAGAACGAAACCCTTATGATGACCACTAGAACAGTATAGCGGATACAACGGTTACCGCAAGATAACCAGACAACCAGGCAACGTCGAGCGTGGTTGCTGCTTGGATATAAGACCCCGCAAAGCGATCCTGTCCTTGCAAGCAGCCCGCCTACCCGGACATTGGTGGTGTTAAAACCGTTGGACCCCAGGTTGTGTTAGAGATTGTTTCTTAGCCTTAATGATCACTGACTTCCAAATATGTAAGTAATAAATGTGTATACCTTTTCATTATTGTCGTTAATATTAGTATCTATAATTTTATCAGTATAATCTTCACTGCAACCATGTATTTCCGAAATAATTACCTAATTTTTATTGTCATTATAATCTAAAAATGAATTGATGGGATTGTAATAACTGAATAAGAAATAAAAAAGTCTAGCATAAAATCTTGATACATATCTTGTAATTACAGCATCTGTTGTTGTTTCATATCTTGTTGTACTTATGTTAGTATTGTTTGACACTGTTAAATTTAATTTTTCTTTTGAAGTCAGTTAATGGTTTTGACTTTTCTAGAGCAAAATTTGATTTGAAACTGTCTTAATTTAATTCATTTTTCAAGTGAATGTAAAGTAAGGTCCAATGTAGTTGAACAAAAGTTATAATTATAATGAACAGAAAGACTAATTCCTTTCCAGTACTAAATTACATTACAGCTTTCTAAGCAGGAAAACTTTTAACTAATTTGATTTAAATCTTTTTAAATCCCGTCTACAAAACTAGTAGTGAACTGGAATAGGAATTAATAATAACTGTTCTTAAATCCAATTTAGAATGTGATGAGCTTTAATTACTCCTATTAAATTGTGCAGTAGCTTAATCAATTTTAGAATGGATTCATTATTCAACCAGTATTTACCGTATATTTTAATCTCTTTGAAAAGATTGTTTGGCGTTGGAAGTTTTTTATTGTGTTAAAGTTAACATAGTTGATAATAGCAGAGTATGAACTGATTTTGTAAATTTTAACAGTTCTTAATATGGAGTTTAAGTAACCGAACCTGTAAAAAAACTATTCCAAGTAAAGTCTGCAGAAGCAGGGATAGATTCAGACGAGGCAATATTTCAGACACAATTTACGTGAATAATAGTATGTGTAACTGATCAAACAGTTTGAAAGCAAATAATTCTAAAACACTACTAGATTGGATAAGCTATTAGTTATTTTCACTGTCATACAAAATTTATTATGTTATCGTGGTATATATTGCCTTTTTATCTCTTCTAATATATTTTTCATTAACGTCAACTTTTGTATTGAATTACGTTTAGATAAAGCTGTAATTCTATTTTGAAAACACGAGGAAAACATACATCCATAGCCCGCCAAAAGAAATAGTCACTTCTTTGTATCACTAGATCTGACTAGCACGCCTGAATAGCCACTTGACGGAGAGAAGTGCCCTGACTTCAAAATGGCCGCAATAATGCCGCTCCTAGCGGCTACAGAGCGAACAAGCGTGACGCAACATTTCTCGATGCGTAGCGAAAGTTTTCCCCGTGAAACATCCATACATCCATAGCCCGCCAAAAAAACCAGTCGCTTCAAAAGTTTACACATTGTAAAGATTAATACTTGAAATAAGCACATAAATGATGAACTAAAGAAATGCTAATCCCACTTCAGTTCACTGCTATCATAATTCCGTTTCGGCGCAGAATGTTTCTTGTTGTTCTTGTATATAATACAAAAAGCAATAATGATAATATACATTGTAATATTATACATAAAAAACACTCACTCACATAAATATTATTAGTTGTTTTCAATTTCGATAGTTTTTCATTTCTTCTGAATGTTCATAAACTTGTTAAAAATATATGTTAGTCTGAGATAAGTTTTTTGTTAATACATTGTATTTTGGAAAGGTTTGTCTGCGATATTCTAAAGTAATATAACTCTAAACTGTATTGAATCTAAAAACGTAATGAGTCCAAAAAATTGTAATATTTGCGATTCAAGCAATATACAAAACAAGAGAGACCTCATAAGAGTAGAGATAATTTGGATTTTAAACAAACGGTTTAGCTATAAGTCTATATTTCAAATGCAGTACGGTACATTATATAAATATAAGAATGTTTACTTGAACCTCAAACAGCTAACCAGTAGAATTATGACAGAATTCATTCATGCAACAAATATCATAATGTTGAACAGGAAATGTTCTCCGTTATTTTGGAAATTATTGTGAAGAAACAGGGAAGTTAATCTTTTAAAATTATTTTACCTTCTATGAAACGACACTAACCTATTAACTAAAAAACGGGCAGGTCTAAAGTATGTTTGAATAATTTAAATAACTGTTGATATGTACTTTTAAATATTTTTCATTTAAGAAAAAGGTTTCCCTGGTTTGGAGTCGTATACATAAATGTATATTATGTAGGTATAAAAGAGATATATCTGAGAAGATTTAAAGGAAACTTCATTTCCATTTACAAAAGAATGAGTTCTACACACCACGCATATCCAAGGCTGAGCATCATTGATGACGTCATTCAGTAGGCTGATACAATTTTCCTTTTGTTTGCGGGGTCGGTTGGAGAGGAATGTAAGACCAATTGTTTTTCTGTATAATTGCATTCCATTTTTTTGTAAGACTTCTAGAGAATGAAATGAGCTACAATTTGAAATATCGAATGTAACTTCAGAGAATTTTGATGCGTGGTATCTTTTGTGGCGTACCTCTACCTTGAACATCATATCCACTACAAAATATGTAAGATGACCGTTTAGCGAATTATTTCCTACCAGTTGATGTCAAAAGCGGATTTTGTGTAACCGTCTGTATGCACGACTGATTTTCAATGAGTTAACTTAGAGCGTTTAAATGTGATGTGAAACTCTGCCTCTAAATCGAAGTAGTAACTAAGATCCATTGGGAGTCGATCTCCGGACCCGGTCGAATGGGTAGAGAACAAATCCTGATATTTCCCGTGGGGCGAACGTGAAGTGTAAACTTATTTAAAGTATAGTGTGCGTTTAACCTTACTAATTTAAGCATTTGTAATTATTAGGCTGCCTTCTTAGAATAATAACAATTTATAACAGATTGTTTTATAATTTCTAATACAATTTTTCCTAAATGTGCTGTTACACACATACACAAAATAAATTGATCATTTCGTATTGTTCATGTATTTTCTGTAATTTTATTTTACATTTTTCCTAAAGAATTTGGATTGTTTTTAATCATGTGCTTGTTTTACCTATGTAAATTGGTGGTGAGCATTTAATTAGTTAAATAAAAAGTCCAATAAACGTTTCCTCAGCAACTTGTTCTAAATATGCAAAATAAATTTTGAAATGCCGCTTATAGCTAACTGCAATTCGTCCAGGCTTGTGTACGGTACAACAAATGCGAAATTTTAGTATATATTGGAAGTTTAAGGAAGCCGATTGCATTTTCACGGTACAATTGATATGTTCTATATCACCATCTTATATTTACTTTTGTCACGAACAAATGGTGTGTTTCAGGTATTCATTTGTAAATACTCTTAAGTTTGAATGATACAGCTTATGACGATTGTGGGATAGGATTTTGTAAACTGAATCAATTAGATGTTGTATACTTAAAACTATATGAAAAAAGGACGCTTTATTGCGATTGATTGGAAAATGTTCAAATTATTTTTTATGAAACGTGCTCAGATATATTATATCTATGTATAGCGTATGGTGAGGCAAGTGCAGTTCTATGAGGAATGTTTTTATTTATAGATACACCGTTCTAATTAAACGATAAGTAGTAAGTGATGAACGTTTTAAGCGACAAGAAGTGTTGTTCTGAATGATCCAGTGTTTTGTAAGTTGTATATTGGGCCGTTTAAAAGTCGTCTATAAAATATTCAGTTACATTTGATTAGTATTGAAACTCAAACTCTTAAATTAATGTTTTGTTTTTAACAAGTGTTTATGTATTCTATTGGTTGCAAACTCAACAAATATAAAAACTTTCTTAACCCTAAATCCGTATTCATATCTTTACATAAGTAGAAGTTTGAAAAAGTTGTAAGGGAAGTGGTGGGAAAGAATGCAGATAAGGCCCACGTACAAAGTGGACCTACTTGTTCTTGTTCTTGTGGCCTCTTTGGAAATACTTTAACAGTAAACCAAGTTTTTTGAATGACTCAATTTATGTTTCATTTTTAGTCTTCAAAACTGTATTTGAACACCACTGTTAGGTTTTATCGATAAGAGACTTTCTAAATCTACTTTAATACAAGTAAACAGTGTCTTGATGGAACTCAAGGTTAAAGAGGATTAGAATTTTTAATACTTTAAATAAAAACGTGAAATTTTGAAGAAAATGATACCTCTTTCAGTTGATTGATTCTAAAATATAAAGGTTAAAATGAAAGTACAGTAGCAGAAATGTTCTACTACAAGGATACTGAGTAGGAAGTTTCCCGATCTTTGGTATGACGTTACGGCTCAACACCTCGGCATATCTAACTTAGTGACAAACAGATATTTGGCAGGGATTTAGGATGAGGACACTAAGGCGGGTCGAAGGGAAAATAGGACCAACCAAATTTTTCGTCTTAAACTGGAATGCATTTATCAGACAGTCATAAACTCCAATGATCACTGATCAGTTTCCTATAAGAACTCCACTAAATTGATCTTCCACATAGATTTTCCACTCTATTTTATATTTTTACTCAATGAATAAAATTTATTTTAAAATATTACATGATCTGAATGTTGAGTTTAGCTCCAGTTCACCTTCTTTTTTATTGGAGCTTCTGGTATCTGACGATGTATCAGACTTGACTACTGGAAACTGGAGTAATGTTTCGTCTGAAGAGATAAATGAAAGTCGGCGACGAAGAACTCAAAACGGACCTTTGCATAGTTTCGACATGAGAAAACCCTATAAATAGGTGAAGTAGGTGAAGGTTGTCTCATTAAAATTGAATACATTCACTATCATAAAACTATTTTAAAACTTTTTTTATATAGAATTTTTCATGCAAAAGTTCAAGTCTTTTTGTCTTTGTTTTCCAGATATATGAACGGATAAGCAGGCATACAGTGAAGATAGAAATAAAATTTTCCCGCCTAACGAATGAAAGGCTTTACTAAAGCTCAGGGCAATTGTATATAAGCCATGATTTTATAGCGTTAAAGTTATCTTCGTGGAAATATTACACAAATATACCGAACCTAAATACTTTTGAGTTAAGGCCCTTGGGTACTTTTTGATCCTACTTTTAACTCATTGTTGTTTGAGCAAAATAGGTGCTATAATGATGTAAAGTTTGCCCAATTCATATAAATGTTTCAGGTATTTTACTTATTTATTTTTTTAATGTTGTTAGTAAAGATTATCTGACAACGGAGTTTGAGAGAGTGGATGGACTGCATATTTTTTGTATAAAGTATCATTAGTTTATATTTAAAATATTTTTTATCAATATGTGACATTTCACATAGTATACCACTCATTTAATTTCTTTATAGAACGTTGCAGTAAAGGTTTTGACTTGATACACTTTGTACTTTATACCTTTTAAATTTTATGTATCTTATATTTATTGATTTTATATCCCACATATGTATTCTCTACTAGTCTAGCCCGTTTTAAAATCCTTCAAGAATTTGCTTTATTCCTTGTTTTTGTATGCTTTTAGTATTTCAACCGGTCTGCACTGTCATGGTATATTACAGCCTTAGGATGTTAATTTGATCATATTTTACTTATGTATGACAATAAGACTATACATTCTACATTACATTAATTTTTTTAAGTAATTATTTCCTCAGAGCAAATCTTAATGCCATTAAAGAGTACCACATAAAATTTTTAAGTATGTACTTATAAATTGCACTGCAAATTTAATTTCACATTTGTTAGACTCTGTTTACTTTATGATCAATAAAATGTTTTAAAAATAATTCTAAAAAGGAGTATTTATTTTTAGCGAAACTTCATATACGGTTAAAAATATAACTAAAACTACATAGCTACATAGGTTACGAGTATTTTTTCACAGCATACAAAACCCATTATGGAGCCACGAGATATGATACGATGCGTATAATTGATTAGATTTTATAATCGAAATTTTCAGCTCCGGTTATCTGAAACTATTGAGCGTAATAATCGAATACTTTTATCACGCGGTGATGTAAACGAATGAATTGTAAAATTTGTAATTGAGTTAAAAAAAAACAGAACCAATAATTTATTTATCCCTAGTTCTTTGCCATGATTGATTTCTGGGATTTACGTAAAAATTATGTCATTTTACGTTAGTTCAAAACAAATGTATAATGCGTATAGTGTATATATGTAAGTGTATACCAAAAGCTTAAAATAAACGCTATGATCACTGAGGAAATCATGTTTATAACTAAATTTAACTTAGTGTTACTACAGACACAGCTTAGAGTATAACATCACTAGAAATGATACGAACATAGGAATTTATACTCCAAATAAAGTGTTCCATTATATTTTTAGCTATCTGAATGTACATGTTTAACAATTGTTTATGAAAACTAAAAGTATGCAAAATAATTAATAGTAGTAGCAAAGCATCAAGGAATGTTTGATTAAAAAAATAATCTTCTAAAGTAGTTAATATCAGACTTTTTATTCAGTTTTTTTTCTGTGGGCTAAATATTTTAATAATACATTTAGTACTATTTATTAAATATGTAAACAATGTATCAACATAGTAGACTGTGTTATTGTGATGTATAAACTCTAAATAGGTTATTCAAAATATCAGAAAATAAGTCTGTGTTTTAAATTATTTTAAGTAGATATACTTGATTATTCCAACGAATAAAAAGATATTCGAAAGGATTCGATTATTTTGAGTGAATAAAACAAAAATCAAAAACTTTAAAATAATGAATAATTAATTATTTACATTTAGTTATCTCATGAATAGCGGAAATGTAAATTTAATCTGATAATAAAAGTTATAATTTGTTACTAATAACTGTTGTAACTTACTTTAATTATTGGATGCAGGAATATACCTTTTATTATTTTCAATAAATTTGCTGATTCAAGGTGATTCATTCTTTAATGTTAATATACGTATTATTATGTTGATATTAATTGAGATGAAATAACACATAATATGTAGAAAGATAAATGGTTAAAAGATTGAACAGGCAGTAATTCAATCTGTAATGGACACTCTCTAACGTTCTTTATTCAAATAAAATAATTTTATTTGGTGATTAATATCCAGGAATGTAATTATACACTGATTATCAGTGTAACATGAAAACGAATCAGTTTAATCATGTTATTAATAATTTTTTATAATATACTATTGAAATATTTTCGGGGAGCTATTAATGAGTCTTTTAGCTCTTTAATTAAATATTAATTAGAAATATCATATTTAATGTTATGGGTAAATTGCTGTACCTCGGAACAAACACTTTGATCAATACTATTGTGTCATTACCTCGGAACAAACACTTTGATCAATACTATTGTTGTCATTACCTCGGAACAAACACTTTGATCAATACTATTGTGTCATTACCTCGGAACAAACACTTTGATCAATACTATTGTGTCATTACCTCGGAACAAACACTTTGATCAATACTATTGTGTCATGGCTACAATGTTTTATTGGAATCTAATTATAATTTTGTTTGAACAGTCATGTTTTTGAAAATCTAATGCATTTTATCTTTTTACAGAATCAACTACTACTGCTTTTATTTTATAGAAAAGAATAAAATCTCTTGCAATATCCTTTGCAATAGAACGTTTCTTATACCTTTGATTAGGTTTACTGTATGTTGGGATTTTTAAATAATTCCTGTAACACCGTAAAAAATAATACACGTATTTAATACAAATCAGCACGAATTCATGTATTTCAATAAAGGTAGATGTGTTTTTTTTCAATTAAGTTTAATAAAAGTTATATTTATTAAACTTTTAAAATAACTGCCGTTAATATATCCATATTATATGAACCAAAAACTGTAGAATGTATTTTGAATTGAAGTCTGAAAATATTTTTAATGTTGATGATTTTATCCAACAGGTCCAGTTTCAAAAAATGATTATTCACAAATCAAATAAAAAAACAAATGCAGAATCTGGATGGGCTTTAAAAGATGAGTATAAACTACTTTAAAATTAAACAAACATGATGACGGATCATATATTGAGTTACAAAAAAGATTCAATTTAAAAAGCATGTGTTTGTTTTAAAAATAAGATAATTACTATTGTATTTATGAAATTAGTGTGCTGTTTTGAAAAAACCAAAAGCATCCCAGAAAGAGTTAAACAATACAAAACTATTTAGGAAATAACTTTCTCAGAGATTTTGGTAATTTTTTACTAAATTATGTAAAATAAATATAGAAATAAGAAAATGTCCAAAAATATTCATAGTTTTGATGAGGTCCTTAAATTTTATTCCAAAAGCGTGAAATCTATGACGCTTAATAAAATTATTGATTTTCTGTATACAGATAAAGAAGATAAATCTCACATCTCGTAACATATTGAAATAAACATGTATTTTCTCAGTTTCATCAACAGTAATAAAACAAAACCAAAACAACAAAATAGTATGTAGAAGATGATTGTCATTTTTAAAAAGTTGGAGGAGTTATCCCATCATTTATTTATTATAACTCTGTGCAAAACAAAGGGTTGTATACTAATCGTGGCGTAGGCAGGTCAAACTAGGAGGTTTTAAACCACTGTAAGAAACTTTCTCGTCCATAACAAAATAACATAATTTTAAAACAATTAACCTATTAATAACGCTGAAGAAGAAGAGAATTTAACAAAAATCAGAACATTAGTTACATTTGATAAAATGGAGAATTAGATGGTGAAACAGGTTTAATACAAGAGATCATTGTAATTTAACTGGTACATTTAAAGAGGATTAGGTTACCTATCTTATAATTTAATTCTTAAATTATTCTCGAAATGTTCCTGATTCTGTACATACTGTAAAAGAATTGACAATAAAATATAGAAATATTGATCTAGTAGAAAACAATGTTGAGAAACGCATAAATTATTGTGTAAATTTCATGTTATTAATATAAGTTTCGAAGGTGTGAACACGAAAAATTATAACGTTTTCATTCACTTTCGTTTGAAATTAAATATTTATTTAGTAATAAAGAAGAAATATTTAAAATTATTCAAGATAAACGAAATATTTCCTTTATGAGTTTATCGATAGTATTGAACAATTTTATTATAATGAATAATTGAAAAGAGTTAGCTTTCTATAACATTTTCAGCACCCGATATCGTTTTACGAAAAAGATTTCCAAAATTTATTTCAGAAAGATGTTCAATTGCATCAGGTATATTTGAAAGTTGTAGTTCAATTTGTTTAAGTTGTTGTAAATCAGATCCAGCACGTTAGTTAAATGCTGAAAGTTTTTCTTGAGATGCAATGAGACGCAAATCAACGAAAATTGAATTAAAAGTTATTCATGATTACATTTATGTATTTAATGATTTGTGAAATGGAACAGACATGGAATTTAAAATTATTTTATACCTATTAAAAATACAATAAAGAAAATAATAATAATAACACACAGGGTGATTGAAATGTCTTTTTTTTTTGCTATTTTTAGATATGTAAAATCTGTTTGCGGCACTCTTAGTAGCTACAAATGGCTACACTAATAATGTTAGTTTTTAAATTTTGACTCTCGGGGGTAAGAGGGGTGGGGGCAACTAAAAATGTTTAAATAGCACTTATAATTGGTTAAGTTTAACTTGGTTCTTGAATAAAAAATACACTTAAAGAATTGGAATCGGACCACTCTAAAAGAAATGGCAGCCCCAAACGCATAATGTTGAAAAGTAAGTCGCACCTTCACCTTGCTTATTATTTTAAATATGTGAAATTGTTTGCACTACTCTAACTAACTGCAAAGGGTTACACTATTAATGATAATTTTCCAAAGTTGACCCTCATAGGAAGGGGGTGGGGAGTAACTCAAAATTTTCAAATAGCACTTATTAATCTTGTAACATATTAATTTTAAAGGTCTTGGTTAGTCAATAAAAATACAATTAAATAATTGAAATAAGTCCACGCTACATGAAATGACAGCTCCAAACGTATAATTTATGAAAATTAATATACATCAATTGCATATCTTGCTGCAATCTTTCAGAATATGAAGTGAAAAGCTTCAAGTCAAGAACAATATTTGTTTAACCACAGAGGGAACCTTCTTGAGGAAGATAATAATTTTTCAACTCATTTTTTTGTTTATACCTTTATAACAAGTTTTATGTTCATTTATTTAAATGAACATAAGACTATTTAGTTAAATTTGCAATAAAATCAGATAGGAGTACTGGATACTGGATATTTGTAGTAAATTTCAAATTAATTAAGAAATGATCACTTCCATACTTTCAAATTAAGTGTTCAAATTCTTATTCGTGGACCACCATGCAGTAATACAGTCTTTGTTGGCATCGTTGGCATTTGGCACAGGTTACTTTTTCCTCTTTATTGATGTGGAGGGATGACGTGTTGTCACAAGGTTTTTGTACCCTTGCAATTTAAATTACATAACTAATCTCACAAGAGAAATTACTGCTTCTTTCACAGAGTGAAATGGAGTGAAATAAAAAGCTTTAGTTTATAAAAAAGCAAAATTGTTGCCAAGATTTTACTAATTTACTGTTATGCAATTTATTTAGGATGTTTGTAAAATTCATCGATATGGTTCGATAAGCTTTAATAGCAAACAACGTTAAATAAAATAGTTGCTCAATGCGATACAAGAGACTGTCGGTCTTTTTGTGTGTTAAAAAAATAAAAACATTCAAACTTTGCAGAAGTTTGAGGCTAATTACTTAATATCTGGTTTAAAATAGTTAAACAAATATATTATTTCAGGTTTTAAAAATAGAAAATTCTTTACCTTCAATAACTAAAAGTTAAGAGATTGTATGGAGCATTTATATGAATAGTTAAATATGGGTTATAACAATATAAACATTGGAATATAAGTTTATTTTGTTAAAAAAATAACTACGATGTTTGTAAAGGATTTACTGAGGACCATTACTCATTTATAATTAGGAATTCAGCCAACAAAAATAATGATAATGGCTGTTGCTTTTAAAATCCTCTTCTGCTCTTTGCGTCCAACACTGTTGCCAGTTTTACGTGTAGGAAACATTACTAAACCGTCTCAGCATTATAAAGCAGCTTGTGGTCAACAGTGATATTGCAACAACCGCCCGAAATGTCATCGGGTTGTTCTAACTCACTATTGTCCATTATAAACCATTGTCATTTGCTACAAATTTTTATTTTAACGCATTACAGGCTGGAACTCTTCGGATAGTTAGTTATATTTATTCACCGGAACCAAATTGGATTCATTTTAAATTAGTATCAGTTGGTATTTAATAATACATAAAAAAATAAGTTTAAATAACAATGGAGGCAACATAACTGATTGCTGGCTTCAATAGCAATAAGCGTATTAAACAGAAATGGCAAATTTGAAATGAATATTGAAGAAGAGAATCCTAGGAATTCTCGTCATCCGGCAAGCAGCTGTTTTGTTAACTGAGATTAAAGCGTAGTGTTTAGCAAATATTTTATTTATTTGATACTCATGATATTAAATTAAATTCCATTACGATCTCAATCCCTATAATGAGCATGCATCTGGCTGGTATAAATGAGCAAATTATAATACGAGTAAAACATGCATTCTAACAAATAACTATCGTTAATAATGTGCAGTTTGATTACGCTACATACTCTTATGGTGAAATGCTTGGATTTGATGAAATTCTTCGACTAAAATATCGCAATTTCATTAAATAACTAACAGCTAGCAAGCAGTACAAGCTAGTAGTTACCAACTTGTAGTTATAAAATATACTTTCACTTTACCAACTAAAAAAAAGAAAAGTTAAAGTCTGAAATCAATGCTATTAAAGAATATTCCCACTTTAAAACTGTAGTGATTTCAAAACTTTTTCTACCCAAATAATAACATACTTATGCTCAATAAATTGTAATTTTTAAGTGTTTTTTATTTAAAAAATTAAAAAAACCTTTAAAAATACTAATCTGTTTTTTTTGTATGTTGAATATTTGATTAAGATTTTTGATTTCATTAAGACTTTGAGAAGAATCTATGCTCTATAACTTCTCTTAGTTGTATGTATTTATTTCTGGATCCTATATGTTTTAATTCCTACGCGCACAGATTAAAAATTTATGAAATTGTATTGTGGTGAATAGGGTAAAGGTTCTAAGTTGTGAGCTTTAGCGAAAGCATACTATTCAGGAGAATAATGTTGCTATCTAAAATAATCAGAAAGTTTGATGAAAGCTCGATGATCCACGCTGCATATCCGTAGGAATCGGTTGAGCGTTAGCGAAGTCTAACACTGAGTAGGATATATCTAGAAAAAAAACACAGAAGAGAAATTTGGTGGAGTCTTCATTTCTACAATGGCAAAATACCATTGCCTCTGAAATAAATGTTCCTCACCTGGTCAGGATGCTATCTAGGACACCTACGCTCATTGTTTTAAATATAGGAACAGAAGGTCTGAGGGGAACAGCGGTCCTCCTGGCATGATCCTGGTAAGTTTTAGTACTTCCTTGGTGATAGTTAGGTTAGGCAGCTTTTAGTAAAGACATGAACCATGTTATACCAGGCTGTCGTTGAAGTAGCTACCATTACCTGGAAACTTAGCAAAGTCTGCTACATTACACATGCCTGTTGGACTCTTACTTTATTATAAGGATACAAATTAATTTAAAAGATTTTCCTTATTGACGATGAATAATTTGAAAGATGACGCGATTAAAAGAGCAGGACTTTTAATATTTTTACTAATTGGAATGAAGAAAAAAAGCTATTGCGCCAACATGAAACATTGCATTGGCCACACGCCTGTACATTATAAAAAATTTTAAGTTTCTTCTTACTGGCCAGAAATAATGTTTAATAGGTTGTAATTTTTAAATGTTAATTTACTATTAACAAGCACTAACGCAGCGATCTTATTTATTCAAAAATTTAAAACAATATTATTCTTTCAACCAAAATTTTAATGAGAAAATGTTTATATAGATACCTTTGCTTAGAAACTATTGTGTAGGAGTTCAATGTAACAATATAAATCTTGTCACACTACGTAAAAGACATCATTTAAAGCATTGTGATATGAAGGGACATGTGATGTTAAGAGCGTCATAATAAAGAGCAGATACAGGGTAGGTAGAAAACAAAATATTTTCCATTTCCCTTGTAGGAAGTATTCCTGTATTCGTACTTGGAGGCTAAAGTTATCGCAGCCTCGATAGGAAACAGGAAACTAACGCTGCTGGCGATTCTAGCGGTCTGAGTGTGCGTCACTGATATTTACATAACCTTAATTAGCAAGTTATATAGGGAATTTTCCTGTAATTCATGTTTAACTGCTCTGTGACTTAAGTGGTACAAACTTAATTAAAATAATTATCATTTTATAATTTTGACGTTTTATAAAGTTTTCGTATTTGGAAATTGGAGTACAAGTGAATGAAAAATTAAAAAGTATAACCAAACGTATCATATTATTTATTTACAGAAACTTCCTACTGTATAAGACTAAGAAAATATTGAATAAAACTGTAATTAATTTAACTTCAAATTTAACTCAAATTTGGCAAAATAGATATTTCTTCTTTATGAATAAAATAATTATACTTTTATTACCACGATAATACATTTTCATTAAAATTCCTTATATACGTGATACACGAAGGATAAAAACCACCCAATTTTTTTTGTCTAAATTATTAGGAACATGCAAAATATCATTCTGTATACTTAATCCAAGTTCAGGAATTACAAACCTATGTAAACGAAAGTCAAAATTGAGAGTTGTTATTGATGTATGTTTTTAAAAGAAACATTCGCACTTTGCCAGTCAAAATTTTGAAAAACCATGGAAAGGTATAGAAATATTCACTTTCATAAGTTTATCAAACCTAAATCTAATCAGACAAGATTCCAATGTAACTGAACATACTGTGGTTTAGTCGCAGAGTGAAGTTATAGGACTCCATTGTTTACTATTGATAATTATCGCCAACTAAGTAAATCAGTTGATTTCCTTCATAAAGACACTGGAATTACCAAGAATGCTCCCAATACACCCCAAACAACATTCATAATCTCCTTAAAAACAAATACTTGGGAATATCAGTGAGAATATATTTATTATGATTATACAGTAGTCTGTACGATTGTAAACGTGAAACGAAATAAATACTTATTAATACCAGATACCAATAAATAATTAGTAACTAAAATTAATATAAAAATAAATATGGGAACAAAACATATAATGAGAGGAGCCATGACATGGCAACTATCTGTAGTGGGTTTTTGTTCTATGGAAAGTGTTTGAAGCATTAGTAGAGAAAACTTGTATTTCAAAAATAGTTGCTGCATACGGCCATGTAAAGTTGTTTCAAATGAAATACATGGTGAGGAAGTAAATAAATGTATCCAGTGCAGAAACGTGACTTTGAAATACTCTGAGATTGTTGTGTATAACGGAATTGGATTGTAGTTATTAATATTCAGACATCCAAGACGATATAATATTTTTTGATTAGTGACCTCCGAGTGAATATTCAGTAAAATATTTATTACTAGATTTTTAAACTATTAAATATTATCTGGTTTGTCTTAAATTAAAAAATCACAGTTCTAAATTAAAATAAATGGATTTATTTTAAACTTGGAAAACTAATAACTTCAATGTTTTAGAATCTTTATCACTCTATTTTTCCACAAAGAATTGACAAACCGTTTAGTAATTTTAAAAGGTCCTTTGGCATGAAATAAAAATATTAATAAAATATATCAAATTAAAAATCAGAGCTCTTTACTGACAATAAATCTATGTCCGTATCGCACGAACAAAGATTAAGTAAGATAGTAAGTAAAGTAAAGAACCACTAATCCTAAATTTAAAGGTTATGTCCGTATAGCACGAACATAGATTAAAGTAAGATAGTAAGTAAAGTAAAGAACCACTAATACCAAATTTAAAGGTTAGGTCCGTATTACACGAACATAGATTAAGTAAGATAGTAAGTAAAGTAAAGAACCAATAACCAATTTAAAGGTTAGGTCCGTATTGCACGAACATAGATTAGGTAAGATAGCAAGTAAAGTAAAGAACCAATAATACCAATAAAACCAGTATTGGTTATTGGTAGTATTGGCTCTTTACTTTACTTACTATCTTACTTAATCTATATTCGTGTAATACGGACCTATTCTCTAAATTTGATATTGGTGGTTCTTTACTTTACTTACTATCTTACTTAATCTATGTTCGTGTAATACGGACCTAACCTTTAAATTTAGGATTACTGGTTCTTTACTTTACTTGCTATCTTACTTAATCTATGTTCGTGCAATACGGACCTAACCTTTAAATTGGTTATTGGTTTATTGGTATTATTGGCTCTTTACTTTACTTACCATCTTACTTAATCTATGCTCGTGCAATACGGACCTAACCTCTAAATTGGTTATTGGTTCTTTACTTTACATACTATCTTACTTAATCTATGTTCGTGCAATACGGACCTAACAAATAGATTATTTGCTCTGGATCTATTATTATTTGTCTTACACATTTCTTACTTAATCTTTGTTAATACGATACTGACCAAACATTATATATTGTTCTTAGTGTTGATATTACTTTTGCTCATACTATTTTAACATAACATACAGTGTGTTTGCGATCTGAGGTAGCTTTGATATAGATATAGATCTAGGTAGTTTCGCTTTTGTGTTTTCTTTAAATTGATGATAGTAAATATCTTATTTATCGACATCATTTTATTTCAAATTCTTAATTTTTTTCAAGGCCAGTTGGGTAATGATGATTTACTAAATGCTTGAACGTTACCACCACCTAAGGTGATAGCAATATATCTGAACTCAATTGACATACTATAATCCATAAGAATAAAATTTAGACCCCTGGATCGAATCCCCGCTTGATTGGGCTCATCTAGGGTATGCGATACGTGTCCATTCTTAACAGTTAAAATGGTTGTGTTGAGAAAAGACACGTCACATTTTTGGCGCCCGAAACAGGGACGGATATTCGAACAGACTCGACTGATTGTTTACATTAAAGTGATCGTCACGTAAATAACAACCGATAAAAATTAAATATCTAGACTCATATTCTATTTTAGTCCTACCGTATCCTACATTTTACACATCATGTTTCCATTGAGCTTTCTCCGAATCTGGAGGCTCTTATGCCTTCTGTTTCATTCAAATATACTGCCTACTGGTCGTTCGAAAACTACTGACCCTAAGAGTGAGGATAATAAGTCACACTCACAGACTGGAACTTTAACTACAGATGTTGCTATTACTAGCCCTCTTAAAGACGCAAATGTTGCTACCACAACGACTAAAACGTCTACTGCTCCATCAAGTCAAGTCCATTTCCGGTACAATACCTAAAAGTATTGCCCGTTACTACTGAATCATTAGCCTCGGGGAAACAAACCACGATGAAAAAAGTTGGATGGATTTATAATCTGAAGAGGCCTGAGTTGATTGAAGAAATGTCAAAATTACCAATCGAGGGAAATAGTGAAGATCTACGCTCTCGTTTTGTGACTTTCTTAGGGCCAAGGATTAGTTCGAACTCCCTCTACATATACAAAAAGTTTAGATAATACACTCTTAAGTGCTGAAAATACTGAGGTTCAGGGTATCTCAACTATTCCTGCTGCCTCTACTCTTTAATACCAGAATGGAAGATTCCACCCAACTTGAACTTGCCAGTTTTCTAAAAATCTTGGGTCTTTCTCAGTTTAGGATTAGTGGTTCTTTACTTTACTTGCTATCCTTACTTAATATATGTTCGTGCAATACGGACCTAACCTTTAAATTTGGTATTAGTGGTTCTTTTACTTTACATACTATCTTACTTAATCTATGTTCGTGTAATACGGACCTAACCTTTAAATTTGGTATTAGTGGTTCTTTTACTTTACATACTATCTTACTTAATCTATGTTCGTGCGATACGGACCTAAACCTTTAAATTGTTTATTGGTATTATTGGTTCTTTACTTTACTTGCTATCTTACCTAATCTATGTTCGTGCAATACGGACCTAACCTTTAAATTGGTTATTGGTTCTTTACTTTACTTACTATCTTACTTAATCTATGTTCGTGTAATACGGACCTAACCTTTAAATTTGGTATTAGTGGTTCTTTACTTTACTTACTATCTTACTTAATCTATGTTCGTGCGATACGGACATAACCTTTAAATTTAGGATTAGTGGTTCCTTTATTTTACTTACTATCTTACTTAATCTATGTTCGTGCGATACGGACATAGATTAAGTAAGATAGTAAGTAAAGTAAAGAACCACTAATACCAAATTTAAAGGTTAGGTCCGTATCGCACGAACATAGATTAAGTAAGATAGTAAATAAAGTAAAGAGCCAATAATACCAATAACCAATTTAAAGGTTTAGGTCCGTATTAACACGAACACAGATTAAGTAAGATAGTAAGTAAAGTAAAGAACCACTAATCCTAAATTTAAAGGTTAGGTCCGTATTTCACGAACATAGATTAAGTAAGAAAGTAAGTAAAGGAAAAGAATACCAAGAATAATACGTTATAAGTAAATTTCGTGTGGCACAACATATAAAAACGATACAGAATATTAATGAAAGGTTTAATTATGATAAGTATAGTAATTGAAGTTATATATTACCAATAGCAAGAAGTAATCGATACGTCCGTATCTCACGAACAAGTCGGCAGGAGTGAGGTTAAGATCTCGGTGCGCAGTACGTCTTATCGTTGTGATAGGATTGTGTAGACTGACCCTCTCGCTCCCTTGCTGGCCGGTCCGTCTGACGAGTTTGTGTTGGAGCGCATGCGCGACTTATCGTTCATGCCGTAACCCGTCAAGCGGCGAACATGTCGTGGCACGATAGCTGAGGTGAACTTGTTTTATCTCGATCCCGTTAATCGTTGTTGACGGGAAAACTAATCCCACAATAAATTTTGAATGGACGACCCAAGATAATAAAAAAAATAAACTGTACATTTTAGTACCTCATAAAATCACTAAATTCCTAATTTCATTTAAAGTTATTAACAAAGTTAACGTTTCATAAAATTAATTGTTGCTAACCATTATGGATAAATGGCACGTTGAAATTTACAACACACAACACTTTAAATATCAACCACAATTTTATTTTTATTAGTTTTTTCCCACACAATATCCCAAAGTTTCCCAAAGTGTAAAGTCGGGTACTTGAGGGACAATTACAGATTAGTTAACTGTAGTATTAAAATAGTGGTTAGAATTGTCATTGAGACTTACTAAAATGTTTATTTCCTTTAGCTTTTTAAACAGAACACTAATTACAAACAATATGTGAGAACGTTAGATTAGATATTTTGAAGTTCGTTATTAACGATGGAAGGATTTTGAAGGAAACAAGATTTTTCTGTACATTTCCAAAATGTCCAGTGACAAAAAATCAGTAACTCGCTGATTTACTGATGTTTAATAATTTTTTTATATCACCGAATAAAAATGTCCCTGAATATCCTGTTTCCTTTACATAGATTAAAGATTACGACATTAGAATAGTCTTTGCTTTAACATTTGAAGCAAATTATTATTACTTAACTGCGATTTTAAAATACTAAGTGGTAGCCAAACATGTTAAATATGTGTATATTTTTAATCTAAACTTTAAAAAATCTTTAAGTCCAATTTGATGTTTTGGAATCTTAAGCTTAAGATTGTATTCTATCTTTATAACCAAATATATATTAATAAATAAAGGGAAATAAACTCATGCCAAAAATTATATTTAATTTAATAACGAAGCATCGTACACACTACTTTTGTTTTGTTAAGAAAGTTAGTGCCTAAGCTCTGTGATAATGGAAATTGCTGAAAACTTAGTCATGTAAATTTCAATAAAATGAAAACAAAAATTTTTGAAACATTTTATCTAAAGTTTGATAAATGTACATTTTGTAATAAAAGTACGAATTTAGGGGGGACAATTGTTATACAACTTAATTTTTCAGTATTTATACTTTTTTTTTAGATGAAGCGATTTGCATTAATGTAAAAAGTATTTTGTAACAGAATATTGATATTGTAAAACTAATCCACGTACTTATTTGGATGATGTTTTGAGAAAATATATGTACAGGAATGGAACTGAAAATGTGAAATGAGAAGAATAAACATTTTAGCGTTGAACTAGGTTTACTCTACACTTTAATGGTAAATGCAAAATCCAATTAACTAAATAAAAGTTGACATCAGTTACCTATGATTTATTTGTTATTAATAAATGTAGAACTAATAATCTATATTATGTTAGATTATTCTATAGAAAATTAGTTAAAAAATTTATTCTTCTAATTTTTATGGTAAAGTTCTAAAGATTGCTAATAAAAAATAAGAGAACATTGCATCTAAAACATCGTAATGAAATAAATTGTGAAAATTGAGCACGTCACCTACATTACGCTATGTTTGTGTAGGCTATACATCTCTGATGTCGAAAAGATGTTAAGAGTTAATTTTGAGCTTCTCCACCGCCGAATATTTTTGGATCTCTTCAGAAGAACATAATTTTCAGATTCCAGGAGTCAAGTTTGTGATAGCGTCAGGTTTCTAGCCCCTGTACTAAGGGCAAGGTGAACTGGAGGTAAACTCAACATTTACATTCGAAATTCGAATGTACTTGGTCATATATCCGCTTAAATGTATCAAATAACCTCGTCTGTGTAATAAATTAAATTCTGGAAAACAGTAAATTATAACTGATGAACAGCTTATATATAACTGTCCACATTGAGGCACTGCTCATTTGGAAGATAGAGGTCTGAGATAAACCCATACTGACCTTGCACGTATAAGAACATTGCCAGGTATATCGTAGTACCTTCTCAGAACGATGCAAACTGTTTATTTTATGATATTACCAATAAATTATCAACCTTTTAAAATTGCAATGTCATTAGGGGTTTGTTTTGGGCTGAAGTGTACACTATAATGTGTGTGGCTTGTACTGAGGCTACCAACACTATTCTGAGTAGTGACATAGTTAACAATAGATAAGAGGGCGTCTATATGCGCTGTAATGCTCATCATCTTGTTCATCTCTAATGTAAATTGTCCTGAACCATTCCCTCTGCTGTGTACCGCTCCTAAATACTCGTAGTATTTCCCTATTCCGACACATTGTAACATTTGAAACTAAAACATAACACTAAAATCAATAAACAATGTAATAAAACGCAATGTATATATCAGCCTATGTTTTACATTAGGTGGTATATTTTTAAAAACTGTCAGTATGCAGACATTATTATTATTATACCCTCTGCAGTGCTGCTAACAACTTTGAACATGTGACCAAAATTAAGATTGCCTTTACACCAATGCATTTCTTGTGGAGATTTCGTCAATTTTAGAAGTCATTGGGGTGGAAGCCTAGTAATTTTTGTAATATCTAGTATTTTTTACACCAACTTTGGTACTTAAGCATTAGATCTCGTAAAGCTAACCTGATTTTCTTCACATTTCAAGAAATTTACTGGGACCGATTGGATTACCGAATTAAATATGATGTTTCAGCTACCATCGCGCAATGCTCGTCATTACTATTTAATAGTTTTTTCGAGATTAATAACATTGATAATGCTATGTTGACTTGTTTTACACGTATAAAACTATTTTGGTTTCCAAATATCTTAAGAAGGTGATAGTATATAAATATATATATATATATATATACTATCACTTCTGATATATATATATATATATATATATATATAAATTATTAACACTTTTTCCCATAGAAAGGACTAAACTGATGAACGAAAGTGAGAAAAACGTGCAATCTGTCACATTTTATTCAATATTATTAAACGATTATACAACAAAAAGTTACATACGTAATAAAAGACAAAAACACACACATAAATAATTTAAACTACGAGAGGTAAGTTAGACTCACCGTAGTAAAACTGTGTTCAGTAATAATGCATCTGATTCAACACAAACCACAAACTATGGTATCATTCGCTTCTCAAAGGAGTAAATTTATGTGTGGCGACGGACTGTTTATCCAGCAAACACATAAACTTCTAAGTGGGACTAACAAGGTTATTACATGAGAACACAACGTCTCCATTACCTTTAACGTGTATGACATTTTACTTGGACAATGTAAAGTAACTCTGCCTAGTGTATGTCTCCATAAATGCTTATTAACTTACTTGCTATAGTTATATTAACACAATTTAAAACCATTTTACAAAAAGTGCAGGTGTTGCTTCATTTAATAATAGTGATAGTTAAAAATGTTGACATCTAAATTAATTAAAAGTATACGAGGTATACGGACCATTATCATCGTTTTATGTTGTAATAACAGTTATTTTAAATTTAATTTACTCCCTTCTTTTGTCGTCAATTCAACAATCACACAGTACATATCTAACACTAAAATATAAAAGTGTAAACCACGAATTTTACCTAAAAAACCACAACCAACGTGTTTAACTTGCTTTCGTTATTGCTTGTTTCCTAGGTATGTTAATTTGTTAACTTTGGGGCGTGCTGTGCTTTAAGGTTTGAGATATAATAAAAATTAATATAAATTTTCATTTTTTTGAACGATTTGACCAAATTGTGGAATTGAGCTCTAAACTCTGATTTCACCGGCCTTATGCTTTTTATTAAAGAGTAACTTTGCTATGTTAAATTATTGAATATCAATATATTATTATAGAAACTAACCGGTGAGATAATATGATCAAGGCTATAAGCTTTCCAAGAGCTGATTTAAGACAGGGAGTAGAACGGGTAGATAGAGGGGTTAAGACCAGAGAATTACTGTAGTGTTTATAATCCAGAATAAATAGTATTTCTCAACGGTTAAGGTAACCAGGAAAATAACACTAACGGGGGATGTTAGAAACCTTGTGAGGAATGGTGTTACGAGTAGTAATTATTGATTGAGGTGCTGATTGAGTTGATTCGCGCGGAAACGATTGCTAGAAGGTAATTGTGACAAAGATAACATAATTTAGACAGAAACCACCATATCTGCATGCAATATAGGGTTCAATGTGCATTTTACTCCAAAGAATATTACTCAGCGTTAGTGAACAACTTCTGTTGGTTTTATAGGTAGCTTAAATAATGACAAGAAGGAAATCTAGAGAATTAATAAATTTTTAAATATAATTATTAAAAGTATGTGACATTATACATAGTACAACATATGGATTTGTAATTTTGCGTGTAACTAATATAATTATTATCAAATATATATTCTTATTTTTTATTCTAATACAACGTTGCAATTTTCTTCTCACCACTTCAGACACAAATCTTAATTTTCCATAACAATTTCACAGTTTTATGTATTTTAATAATCCATTATATAATAATAATCTACGAGTATTATCTTTGAAGCCTTGCTATTGTCTAAGGTTTATAAAAAGGGTTTTTAAAACAAATGTACTGTAATCAGGAATAGCTTAGGGACTTAAATTTAACAATGGGATTTAAAACTAGTGAATAACTAGTCCCTTTCTATCTACTGCACAAAGCCGAGTCTCAATCCCATGTGTCCCGATATCGGGCTGAAGTGATGCAGTCAATCAGGCACTAATAAATAGGATGTCTCTTTGTAAAGTCTGGGGGAACAAAGCCAATTAGTAATTATATAGGAAAGGCCATCTCTTTTTTTGATTTCCGTTAATTGGATTAAGTAATTTATCGTAAGTAAGAAAATCCGATCGTCATTCACGATCAATTTTGTGGAGATTGAAATGGAAAGTTAATCAAAATATACGAAATAAAAATTTTTCATGAATTATTTTTATTAAAACATTTTTTTTCATGTTTATATTTTTCTAGATTGTCATATTTAAAGCAGACGAATTAAATTTAAAATATCAAAAAAATAACCTAAAAAAACTAGTGAGTAGCAGCTGAGCACAAAGCCAGTAAAGTTAATTGGAAAGGTACCCCAGCCATCCAGCAGCAACTGCCAACCTTAGTAAAAACCCAATATTTCTCCTCACTTTTTACGTTACTTAGGGGTGTTATGTATACCATAACGTATGTACTGGTAGGAATTAAATTGTAAGCAACTTTAGATCTAGGTAGTAGATCCTGAGAAAGTTAGTTAAGCTAAAATAAAAAATAAAGTAACATTAGATGGACACATTGTAAGTTAATCGCATCCGTTGCTGTTCCTTCAGAATGACCTTTTTATTTCGTTGCAGAATACTAACATAACGGTGTTTATAATTTTATTACTGATATAAATTTAATTGCAAATTATTTAACCATTAACCACCTCAATAAGAATATTTGACCAGAAGTTGCATGTTTTTTAATAGCTACACATTGGAATTCCGATAGAAATACCACGACCTAAATATGCAGTCAGGGCACATCACCCTCCATAAGCCGCCATCAACCACATTAGCCACGTTCCATTTTTAACCCTGCATATTACATTTCCTATTATATACAATCAAACGTTTTTAGCCCCATATAGAAAATTTAAGTAGGTCAATATAATACAGGCACTTTCAATAATTATCTGGAAGTTATCCTGGTTGAGCGAATTTCAACCAAACTAATACCCAAATTGTAATAGTGATAAAATTCTAATGAATGATACAAGACTGGTATTGTATTCAAAACTTATATTTTAAATTGCAGCCATTTAAAACGTAAACAATTATCTTAAAGTGCTTTAGTATTTAAAAAATATTTTAA
This sequence comes from Homalodisca vitripennis, assembly GCF_021130785.1. Taxonomy (NCBI): domain Eukaryota; kingdom Metazoa; phylum Arthropoda; class Insecta; order Hemiptera; family Cicadellidae; genus Homalodisca; species Homalodisca vitripennis. Next base: position 237,392 of record NW_025776396.1, read on the forward strand.
CATAAATTTGTTTGTAGGCAAAAATGTACTAGCAACTTAAATTGTACTTTGAATAATGGCACATGATATAATAACCCGAAAATGCTATCCCTTAGATTCTATCAAGAGAATATAAAATAAGTTATTAAGCCAAAAAAATTGTCAGGTAACGTTTTGATCACATTACACAGCGTATAGATATAGTATATATAAATATAGTATATATATATATATAAAAATATATATAATATATATATATATATATATATAAGTATGAAAGATAATAATATGGGGTTCCTGGCGCTCTTTCGGAGCCAACCGAAAAGCAATGTAAAAATACTGTTCAATGTACCATAAAGGAACAGCTGAGAGAAATAACACAGCAAATCTCAATGAAAAAATTAACCGAATCCTACTTTCTTAAGCTGTGCTTTGGTATAAAATGGTTGTCCAAATCTGCTACGAATAAAGGAAAAATCTTCCGAAAATCTTAATAAAATTTAATCAATTTAAAACATTTTTACTAAAAACATACTGTACTTTAATACAAAAACTTTTCTAACTAAATAAACAACATGAACACACCAAGACTCTACCTGCTAACATTTTTTCTAGCATTAAAACAGTGCAGACAAAGATGAATTCAGTTGAATTGCCGGTTATTTTTCAACGAACAGTTGATACCGTCTTCGATACTTTCCTTAAATGATACAGAATTCAAAGAACTTGTAAAGTCTTTTGCAGAAAAAAACGTCTAATGGAGTGTTTTACTATCGGCAAAAAACAAAAAAAGTAAGGGATTACATATTTAATAAGACAATTAACGAAAGATTATTGAAAAAGAAGTAAAAAAATAAACAAACAGAGAGTTTTCAATCGATTTTTTTTATGAACATTTTTCCCATATTATACGTCCTTTACAAGATATCCACGACTTAATTGATGAATTTCTTAGGAATTTTTGTGAGTATCAAGATTTATCAACACAAATTCATTTAAAAGAGCATTATAGAATTTTTTACTTAATAGAATATAGCCCACATTTTGAGTGTAAACAAAACGAATTACTGTAGATAATATTCCATGTGATTCCTATGAAGAAAGACACCAACTATGGGTTATTCAAAACAGTACCTATGACGTGGGGAAGGGACTGCAAGTTTTAGAGTTAAGACTTTATTCTACAAAGTTAATTGTTATAAGTTTCCTTTAATTCTTTAATAGTCCTTCTTTCCAGTAACAACCATAGTTATAATTTTTCATGTTTTGTTAATTCTTTAATCTTTTTTCTCATCCAAAACAACGTCACAAAAACTCAGATTTTCGGTAAGTGTAACTTTACAATCTTCCAACTCGGCAATTATTGTAAACGCCGAAATTTATCTTTCATTTTCACATCCAAATTCATGCGATTTTGTACTTCTTTTTTCTTCTAATTCAATTCAACTTCTTATAACTCTTTAAACTTGCATTCACCAATATCATTTAAGCTCTTTCAAGAACTCCATTTAAATAGAAAAAAAATTCAAAGTCAAAAAGGTGCAAAACCATTTCTCGGTCGAACCTTTTACTCCTCCCTCTGTCTCTTTTCTCTCTCCCTCTCTTTTTTATGCCTATGACACGATTCACTTCTGCCGTTTTATAGCTAGGAATCTATAATTCAGGCTAGAGAGAGAGAATGAGCGAGATACGGATTAAAGAGAAAATGGGTTCCGGAATACGAATCCCTGAATAACTTCTGAAACTTTGGTGTTTCTCTCCGCTATGGCCACTAACCGCATTGAAACAGTTTCAGAAGTAAACTTCCCTAACCGTACCAAACCGAATTCGCGGACATATATACTTGAGCAAGAAAACTACAACAATCCAATCGAGAAGTAAAAATTTAACAAAATTAATTTAAAATATAATTTGGAAAATTACAAGTAACAAAATGTACGACATATTTAAAATAGGTAAAATTATCTTACATTTTAAAAAAACGAAAATGTTATAATAGTTAAACGGAAACACCAATTTTTTATTCTTTAAAGCAATCTGCATTAACCGACATTTTTATTCCGAAAAGAATGCGCTATGGCACGAGGTGTGCCACTACAGTATACCGAACCAATCAACGATAATCGCTTCGCCCCCCGCGTCATATCCGTTTAGTGGATATCAACGCCGTGTAGAGAGCAACAAATCGTTGGGTTTACAAATCACCATTTAGAAAAATAAATTTTTCTATATAAATGAGCGCGCGAAAAATATCATGTCCGTTCCTGCAAAAATAGAAATTTTAAGAAAAAACTTAGGAGATCGCCATTATAATTTCTAAAAAGTCATTGAAAAAAACACAGCAAAATTACAATAATGAACAAAATTAATTAAGACAGAGTGGGCTAGGAGAAAAATCAAATTGCCGATCACGAAAACATGAATAATATAGAAAAATTGCGTGAATTAAAGAAAGACTTTAAGGAATATAAAAAAGAATCTCAATCATATTTTTAATGATGAAAAAGATTCAATCAAATCGCTGAAAAAAATTGTCCATTGAAACAAACGATGCAAAACTAAGTCTGGAAATAAATCGAAGAAATTGGACAAAAACTCTGAACGAAAAACCTGAAAAATATCATAGATGTTGAAGTTTTATCCTCATACACACGGTCTTTCTTCAAGCAATAACATTATTAACAAATTTAAACGATAATTTCCATGTCAATTTCAA